>NW_028296129.1:27500-35051 GCF_964197995.2 Scardinius erythrophthalmus
GAGCGGGGTTCAGCGGGTTACCCGCGCCTCTCGGCGCAGGGTAGGCACACGCTGATCCGCCCATTGTGGCGCGCGTGCAGCCCCGGACATCTAAGGGCATCACAGACCTGTTATTGCTCCATCTCGCGTGGCTGAACGCCACTTGTCCCTCTAAGAAGTTGGACGCCGACCGCTCGGGGCCGCGTAACTAGTTAGCATGCCGGAGTCTCGTTCGTTATCGGAATGAACCAGACAAATCGCTCCACCAACTAAGAACGGCCATGCACCACCACCCACAGAATCGAGAAAGAGCTATCAATCTGTCAATCCTTTCCGTGTCCGGGCCGGGTGAGCTTTCCCGTGTTGAGTCAAATTAAGCCGCAGGCTCCACTCCTGGTGGTGCCCTTCCGTCAATTCCTTTAAGTTTCAGCTTTGCAACCATACTCCCCCCGGAACCCAAAGACTCGTGGTTTCCCGCACGCTGCCCGGCGGGTCATGGGAATAACGCCGCCGGATCGCGGGTCGGCATCGTTTACGGTCGGAACTACGACGGTATCTGATCGTCTTCGAACCTCCGACTTTCGTTCTTGATTAATGAAAACATTCTTGGCAAATGCTTTCGCTCTCGTCCGTCTTGCGCCGGTCCAAGAATTTCACCTCTAGCGGCGCAATACGAATGCCCCCGGCCGTCCCTCTCAATCATGGCCCCGGGTTCCAGAAACCCACAAAATAGAACCGGAGTCCTATTCCATTATTCCTAGCTGCGGTATTCAGCGGCGACGGGCGGCCTGCTTTGAACACTCTAATTTTTTCAAAGTAAACGCTTCGGGCCCCGAGGACCGGACACCCAGTTAAGGGCATCCGGGGGGCGCCGTGAGGCAGGGGTCCGGGACAGGCGGTGGCTCGCCTCGCGGCGGACCGCCGGCCCGCTCCCGAGATCCAACTACGAGCTTTTTAACTGCAGCAACTTTAGTATACGCTATTGGAGCTGGAATTACCGCGGCTGCTGGCACCAGACTTGCCCTCCAATGGGTCCTCGCCCATGGGTTTAGGATACGCTCATTCCAATTACAGGGCCTCGAAAGAGACCTGTATTGTTATTTTTCGTCACTACCTCTCCGTGTCGGAAATGGGTAATTTGCGCGCCTGCTGCCTTCCTTGGATGTGGTAGCCGTTTCTCAGGCTCCCTCTCCGGAATCGAACCCTGATTCCCCGTTACCCGTGGTCACCATGGTAGGCGCCGAATGTACCATCGAAAGTTGATAGGGCAGACATTCGAATGAGTCGTCGCCGCCGCGGAGGGCGCGCGATCGGCCCGAGGTTATCTAGAGTCACCAAAGCGGCCGGGGCGGCCGAAGCCGACCCCGGATGGGTTTTGGATCTGATAAATGCACGCGTCCCCGACCCCCCGGGGGGAGCCGGGTCGGCGCTCGTTTGCATGTATTAGCTCTGGAATTGCCACAGTTATCCAAGTAGCGGGTGGAGCGATCAAAGGAACCATAACTGATTTAATGAGCCATTCGCAGTTTCACTGTACCGACCGTGTGCACTTAGACCTGCATGGCTTAATCTTTGAGACAAGCATATGCTACTGGCAGGATCAACCAGGTAAGCGCCCTTGGAAGGAGAACCGCGACAACGCCGGGCTTCCTACACACGGGTCTCGCTCCGCTCGGGCCGGGGGGGGCTCGAGGACGGCGCGGCCGCTCATAGGGGGGGGGGGCGCGTGCGGAACCCTCCTCCGCGGGGGCAGAGGGGGTGGGTGGCCGCTGGGTCGAGGCCGTAACCGGGAAGGGTGCTTTTCGAGCGGGGAGGCGCGGGGCGAAGGTCGGCTCTAAGACTGGAGGGGGTTTGCGTCCCCCACCGTCCGAGCCTTCCCACGCGCCCACGTCCTCCGCCGCCGTGGCGGACATTCGTTTCAGACGGGCCATCTGAGTCTCCCGAGGTCGACGCGGCCTGCTTTCCCCGGAGGGAGGCCGCGTCTAGAGTCGACGCGCAAGTCGGGGAGGAGCAAGCTGCCCATAGCGGTCTCTCGACCGGGCAGGGGCCGTCCCCAGGCGCGTCCGAAGTTCCAATCGACCAGGCAACCCCTAAGTGACGGCCCGGAGGAGGGGGTGCGCTCCTCCGGGCCCCAGGCAACCCGGAGGCGCCTGTTCTACGGAAGTCCGTTACCTTGTCCGAGCGGGGCGGTTGTCCCCTTCTCGACAAAACCCCGAAGGTCCGTTTTAGGACCGTCTTTGCTCCGACGTGAGCTCCATCGCACCGCCGGATTCGGCCGCGCCCGAGTCTGAGGCGCCCTCCCTGGGTGCCGGCCAGGGAGGCGGGTCCCCGTGGGGATCTCGTTGGAATGCACATTTCTGGACTCTGTCCGTTTTTTTTTTTTTTTTTCGGAGGTGGACTTTCCTCCAGGGAAGCCAGGATGTAGGAAACCGAACCGAGGGAACCCGGAGGCACCCGTTTTTCTTCCTCTCACCTTGTCCGAGCGGAGCGTTTGTCCCCTCCTCGACAAAACCCCCAAGGTCCGTTTTAGGACCGTCTTTGCTCCGACGGGAGCTCCGTCACGGCGGACGGATTCGATCGTGCCCGACACCGAGGCGCCCTCCCTGGTCGCCAGCCAGGGAGACGCGTTTTTGTGGGAATCTGGCTGGACCCCATCGTTTCGGACTCTGTCCGTTTTTCGGAGGTGGACTTTTTCCTCCAGGGCGCCTTCGGCGCCGCTCACCGCCCCAGACAAGGCATCCTCCCCAGGATGTAGCGAACCGAACCGAGGGGACCCGGAGGCACCCGTTTGTTTTGTTTGTTTGTTTCTTTCTTTCTTTCTTTCTTTCTTTCTTTCTTTCTTTCTTTCTTTCCCCTCTCACCTTGTCCGAGCGGAGCGTGTGTCCCCTTCTTCTCCTCGACAACACCCCCAAGGTCCGTTTCAGGACCGTCTTTGCTCCGACGGGAGCTCCGTCACGGCGGACGGATTCGCTCGTGCCCGACACCGAGGCGCCCTCCCTGGTCACCAGCCAGAGGAGTCGAGTGTTCGTGGGAATCTGGTTGAACCGCAGCGTGTGGGACTCTGTCCGTATCTTTGCTCCACCGCCCTTTCTCCAGGGGTGTCTCAAGCCCCTGGATTCGTTTCGCCATTTACCCAAGACCGACCGTTCGACAAGCATATGGTTGATTTACCTCGGGGATCGACCGAGGGGAGCACCCGGACGAGCGAGCGAGCGAGCGAGCGAACCGCCACGCGCTGGCTTCCTACACGCGGGTCTCGCTCCGCTCGGGCCTGGGGCTCGAGGCGGCACGGCCGCTCATAGGGCGCGCGTGAGGAACCCTCCCGTCTGGGTGGAAGGAGGGGGCCTCTGGATCGAGGCCGTAACCGGGAAGGGTGCTTTCAAAGCGAGGGAGGCGCAGGGCGAAGTTGGGCTCCAAGACGTGCTGGCGGGGTGGGGGCCCCCAAGGAAACCCCACCAACCGTCCAAGCCTCCCGACGCACCCGCGTGGCCGCCCCTGCTGCGGACATCCGTTTTTCCAGACGGGCCAGCTGAGTCTCCCGAGGTTCGAGGCGGCCTGCTTTCCCCGGGGGGAGGCCGCGTCTAGAGTCGACGCGCAAATCGGGGAGGAGCAAGCTGCCCATAGCGGTCTCTCGACCGGGCAGGGGCCGTCCCCTGGCGCGTCCGAAGCTCCAATCGACCAGGCACCCCCCGTGACGTGACGGCCCGAAGGAGAGGGTGCGCTCCTCCGGGCCCCGGGCAACCCGGAGGCGCCCGTTTTCCGTTACCTTGTCACCGGTGTCTTTCACCCCTAGATCGCCCGGGACAGCACACGTTGAACCGGTATGCACGCCCCTGGCACCGAGGGGGGGGGGGGGGGGGGGGGTCTGGGTGTCCAAACCAGACCCGCGTTTACTGTAAGTCTCTCGCCCGCAACCAAGTGCAACTTCTCTGGGCTGAGTCAGGACGTTTCCCTACCCGGTCTGACCACCGTGGCTCTCTGTTCAGTGTCCGTTGTCCCCCTCCTCCTCGAGACCCCGAAGGTCCGTTTTAGGACCGACTCAGCCCCAGGCGGGGCTCCGGTAGGCGCGCGCCGAACTGTCTGTGACCGGGACCGAGGCACCCTCCCCGGGCTGGCCAGGGAGGTCTGAGAGCACGGAGCTCTGAACCCGCCTCACGTTTACGGACTTGGTCGTTTCTTCACATTTTGACTCAATGGGGGGGTCGTTTGAGCACGATTCGTTTCCCAGGGAGGCTGCACCCTGCCTGGGAAGGGCTTTTCGGAAAACCGGCCTGTCATTTCCTGGAGGTTTCGTACTGCCAGAGACCAAAGTCTCTTCTCTTCCCCAGCCAGAGAGCCCCCTGCCTGGGCTGGCCGGCCGACTCTCTCCTGGAGGCCCTCTCCAACTACAGGACTTCCAGAGATCTGTAATCTGGACTTTATACCCGACCAGGGCAACTCTGAGTGGGACTCACGACGGTCTGATGAGGGCGGTCGGGTGTGTGCCTCCAACCTGCTCTTTCCCTCCTCCACAAAGGCCCGAAGGTCCGTTTTAGGACCGACTCAGCCCCAGGCGGAGCTCCGGTAGGCGCGCGCCGAACTGTCTGTGACCGGGACCGAGGCACCCTCCACGGGCTGGCCAGGGAGGTCTGAGAGCACGGAGCTCTGAACCCGCCTCACGTTTACGGACTTGGTCGTTTCTTCACATTTTGACTCAATGGGGGGGGGGGGGGGTCGTTTGAGCACGATTCGTTTCCCAGGGAGGCTGCACCCTGCCTGGGAAGAGCTTTTCGGAAAACCGGCCTGTCATTTCCTGGAGGTTTCGTACTGCCAGAGACCAAAGTCTCTTCTCTTCCCCAGCCAGAGAGCCCCCTGCCTGGGCTGGCCGGCCGACTCTCTCCTGGAGGCCCTCTCCAACTACAGGACTTCCAGAGATCTGTAATCTGGACTTTATACCCGACCAGGGCAACTCTGAGTGGGACTCACGACGGTCTGATGAGGGCCGCACTCCCCTCCTCCATATAGGCCCGAAGGTCTGTTTCATGACCGTCTTTGCTCCAGACGGAGCTCCGGGGGTGGCGGGGAAATCTGACTCTGACCCAGGACGGGCCACCCTCCCTGGGCCGGCCAGGGAGGTCTGAGAGCACGGAGCTTTGTGTCCACCGCAACATTTTTGGACTTTGTCATTTCGGCACCAGAGTCACTTTCCCCGTGGGCTTTGGGCTTTATTCGTGCCCAGGAGAGGTGCGCCATGCCTGGGATGCACTTTTCAGGGAATCAACCCCCCCCATCTTTTTTTTCCTGGAGGTTTCATGCTTTTCAGCGCTCCACCACGGCGGAGGCTGAACTCACTCCCCAGCCAGAGCGCACCCTCCCTGGCTTGGGTCACTGCCTTGAAGGCCCTGGAGGTTTGAACCCCACTGCAAGTTTTTGGACTTTGTCATTTCGGCACCAGAGTCACTTTCTCCATGGGCTTTGGGCTTTATTCGTGCCCAGGAAGGCTGCTCCACCCTCCTCCATACATGCCCGAAGGTCCGTTTTAGGACCGTCTTCGCTCCAGACGGAGCTCCAGGGGTGGCGGTCAAATCTGACTCTGGCCCAGGACGGGCTGCCCTCCCTGGGCCGGCCAGGGAGGTCTGAGAGCATGGAGGTTTGAACCCACTGCAAGTTTTTGGACTTTGTCATTTCGGCACCAGAGTCACTTTCTCCATGGGCTTTATTCGTGCCCAGGAAGGCTGCTCCACCCTCCTCCATACATGCCCGAAGGTCCGTTTTAGGACCGTCTTCGCTCCAGACTGAGCTCCAGGGGTGACGGTAAAATCTGACTCTGGCCCAGGACGGGCCGCCCTCCCTGGGCCGGCCAGGGAGGTCTGAGAGCATGGAGGTTTGAACCCACTGCAAGTTTTTGGACTTTGTCATTTCGGCACCAGAGTCACTTTCTCCATGGGCTTTGGGCTTTATTCGTGCCCAGGAGAGGTGCGCCATGCCTGGGATGCACTTTTCAGGGAATCAACCCCCCCATCTTTTTTTTCCTGGAAGTTTCATGCTTTTCAGCGCTCCACCACGGCGGAGGCTGAACTCACTCCCCAGCCAGAGCGCACCCTCCCTGGCTTGGGTCACTGCCTTGAAGGCCCTGGAGGTTTGAACCCACTGCAAGTTTTTGGACTTTGTCATTTCGGCACCAGAGTCACTTTCTCCATGGGCTTTGGGCTTTATTCGTGCCCAGGAAGGCTGCTCCACCCTCCTCCATACATGCCCGAAGGTCCGTTTTAGGACCGTCTTCGCTCCAGACTGAGCTCCAGGGGTGACGGTAAAAATCTGACTCTGGCCCAGGACGGGCCGCCCTCCCTGGGCCGGCCAGGGAGGTCTGAGAGCATGGAGGTTTGAACCCACTGCAAGTTTTTGGACTTTGTCATTTCGGCACCAGAGTCACTTTCTCCATGGGCTTTGGGCTTTATTCGTGCCCAGGAGAGGTGCGCCATGCCTGGGATGCACTTTTCAGGGAATCAACCCCCCCCATCTTTTTTTTCCTGGAAGTTTCATGCTTTTCAGCGCTCCACCACGGCGGAGGCTGAACTCACTCCCCAGCCAGAGCGCACCCTCCCTGGCTTGGGTCACTGCCTTGAAGGCCCTGGAGGTTTGAACCCACTGCAAGTTTTTGGACTTTGTCATTTCGGCACCAGAGTCACTTTCTCCATGGGCTTTGGGCTTTATTCGTGCCCAGGAAGGCTGCTCCACCCTCCTCCATACATGCCCGAAGGTCCGTTTTAGGACCGTCTTCGCTCCAGACGGAGCTCCAGGGGTGGCGGTCAAATCTGACTCTGGCCCAGGACGGGCTGCCCTCCCTGGGCCGGCCAGGGAGGTCTGAGAGCATGGAGGTTTGAACCCACTGCAAGTTTTTGGACTTTGTCATTTCGGCACCAGAGTCACTTTCTCCATGGGCTTTATTCGTGCCCAGGAAGGCTGCTCCACCCTCCTCCATACATGCCCGAAGGTCCGTATTAGGACCGTCTTCGCTCCAGACTGAGCTCCAGGGGTGACGGTAAAATCTGACTCTGGCCCAGGACGGGCCGCCCTCCTGGGCCGGCCAGGGAGGTCTGAGAGCATGGAGGTTTGAACCCACTGCAAGTTTTTGGACTTTGTCATTTCGGCACCAGAGTCACTTCCCCCGTGGGCTTTGGGCTTTATTCGTGCCCAGGAGAGGTGCGCCATGCCTGGGATGCACTTTTCAGGGAATCAACCCCCCCCCATCTCTTTTTTTTTTTTTCCTGGAGGTTTCACGCTTTTCAGAGCTCCACCACGGCGGAGGCTGAACTCACTCCCCCAGCCAGAGCGCACCCTCCCTGGCTTGGGTCACTGACTTGAAGGCCCTGGAGGTTTGAACCCACTGCAGGTTTTTGGACTTTGTCATTTCGGCACCAGAGACACTTTCTCCATGGGCTTTGGGCTTTATTCGTGCCCAGGAGAGGTGCGCCATGCCTGGGATGCACTTTTCAGGGAATCAACCCCCCCATCTTTTTTCCCCTGGAGGTTTCATGCTTTTCAGAGCTCCACCACGGCGGAGTTTGAACTCACTCCACAGCCAGAGCGCAC
>NW_028296128.1:0-7500 GCF_964197995.2 Scardinius erythrophthalmus
CCTCCCTGGTCGCCAGCCAGGGAGACGCGTTTTTGTGGGAATCTGGCTGGACCCCATCGTTTCGGACTCTGTCCGTTTTTCGGAGGTGGACTTTTTCCTCCAGGGCGCCTTCGGCGCCGCTCACCGCCCCAGACAAGGCATCCTCCCCAGGATGTAGCGAACCGAACCGAGGGGACCCGGAGGCACCCGTTTGTTTGTTTGTTTGTTTCTTTCTTTCTTTCTTTCTTTCTTTCTTTCTTTCTTTCTTTCTTTCCCCTCTCACCTTGTCCGAGCGGAGCGTGTGTCCCCTTCTTCTCCTCGACAACACCCCCAAGGTCCGTTTCAGGACCGTCTTTGCTCCGACGGGAGCTCCGTCACGGCGGACGGATTCGCTCGTGCCCGACACCGAGGCGCCCTCCCTGGTCACCAGCCAGAGGAGTCGAGTGTTCGTGGGAATCTGGTTGAACCGCAGCGTGTGGGACTCTGTCCGTATCTTTGCTCCACCGCCCTTTCTCCAGGGGTGTCTCAAGCCCCTGGATTCGTTTCGCCATTTACCCAAGACCGACCGTTCGACAAGCATATGGTTGATTTACCTCGGGGATCGACCGAGGGGAGCACCCGGACGAGCGAGCGAGCGAGCGAGCGAACCGCCACGCGCTGGCTTCCTACACGCGGGTCTCGCTCCGCTCGGGCCTGGGGCTCGAGGCGGCACGGCCGCTCATAGGGCGCGCGTGAGGAACCCTCCCGTCTGGGTGGAAGGAGGGGGCCTCTGGATCGAGGCCGTAACCGGGAAGGGTGCTTTCAAAGCGAGGGAGGCGCAGGGCGAAGTTGGGCTCCAAGACGTGCTGGCGGGGTGGGGGCCCCCAAGGAAACCCCACCAACCGTCCAAGCCTCCCGACGCACCCGCGTGGCCGCCCCTGCTGCGGACATCCGTTTTTCCAGACGGGCCAGCTGAGTCTCCCGAGGTTCGAGGCGGCCTGCTTTCCCCGGGGGGAGGCCGCGTCTAGAGTCGACGCGCAAATCGGGGAGGAGCAAGCTGCCCATAGCGGTCTCTCGACCGGGCAGGGGCCGTCCCCTGGCGCGTCCGAAGCTCCAATCGACCAGGCACCCCCCGTGACGTGACGGCCCGAAGGAGAGGGTGCGCTCCTCCGGGCCCCGGGCAACCCGGAGGCGCCCGTTTTCCGTTACCTTGTCACCGGTGTCTTTCACCCCTAGATCGCCCGGGACAGCACACGTTGAACCGGTATGCACGCCCCTGGCACCGAGGGGGGGGGGGGGGGGGGGGGGGGTCTGGGTGTCCAAACCAGACCCGCGTTTACTGTAAGTCTCTCGCCCGCAACCAAGTGCAACTTCTCTGGGCTGAGTCAGGACGTTTCCCTACCCGGTCTGACCACCGTGGCTCTCTGTTCAGTGTCCGTTGTCCCCCTCCTCCTCGAGACCCCGAAGGTCCGTTTTAGGACCGACTCAGCCCCAGGCGGGGCTCCGGTAGGCGCGCGCCGAACTGTCTGTGACCGGGACCGAGGCACCCTCCCCGGGCTGGCCAGGGAGGTCTGAGAGCACGGAGCTCTGAACCCGCCTCACGTTTACGGACTTGGTCGTTTCTTCACATTTTGACTCAATGGGGGGGTCGTTTGAGCACGATTCGTTTCCCAGGGAGGCTGCACCCTGCCTGGGAAGGGCTTTTCGGAAAACCGGCCTGTCATTTCCTGGAGGTTTCGTACTGCCAGAGACCAAAGTCTCTTCTCTTCCCCAGCCAGAGAGCCCCCTGCCTGGGCTGGCCGGCCGACTCTCTCCTGGAGGCCCTCTCCAACTACAGGACTTCCAGAGATCTGTAATCTGGACTTTATACCCGACCAGGGCAACTCTGAGTGGGACTCACGACGGTCTGATGAGGGCGGTCGGGTGTGTGCCTCCAACCTGCTCTTTCCCTCCTCCACAAAGGCCCGAAGGTCCGTTTTAGGACCGACTCAGCCCCAGGCGGAGCTCCGGTAGGCGCGCGCCGAACTGTCTGTGACCGGGACCGAGGCACCCTCCACGGGCTGGCCAGGGAGGTCTGAGAGCACGGAGCTCTGAACCCGCCTCACGTTTACGGACTTGGTCGTTTCTTCACATTTTGACTCAATGGGGGGGGGGGGGGTCGTTTGAGCACGATTCGTTTCCCAGGGAGGCTGCACCCTGCCTGGGAAGAGCTTTTCGGAAAACCGGCCTGTCATTTCCTGGAGGTTTCGTACTGCCAGAGACCAAAGTCTCTTCTCTTCCCCAGCCAGAGAGCCCCCTGCCTGGGCTGGCCGGCCGACTCTCTCCTGGAGGCCCTCTCCAACTACAGGACTTCCAGAGATCTGTAATCTGGACTTTATACCCGACCAGGGCAACTCTGAGTGGGACTCACGACGGTCTGATGAGGGCCGCACTCCCCTCCTCCATATAGGCCCGAAGGTCTGTTTCATGACCGTCTTTGCTCCAGACGGAGCTCCGGGGGTGGCGGGGAAATCTGACTCTGACCCAGGACGGGCCACCCTCCCCTGGGCCGGCCAGGGAGGTCTGAGAGCACGGAGCTTTGTGTCCACCGCAACATTTTTGGACTTTGTCATTTCGGCACCAGAGTCACTTTCCCCGTGGGCTTTGGGCTTTATTCGTGCCCAGGAGAGGTGCGCCATGCCTGGGATGCACTTTTCAGGGAATCAACCCCCCCATCTTTTTTTTCCTGGAGGTTTCATGCTTTTCAGCGCTCCACCACGGCGGAGGCTGAACTCACTCCCCAGCCAGAGCGCACCCTCCCTGGCTTGGGTCACTGCCTTGAAGGCCCTGGAGGTTTGAACCCACTGCAAGTTTTTGGACTTTGTCATTTCGGCACCAGAGTCACTTTCTCCATGGGCTTTGGGCTTTATTCGTGCCCAGGAAGGCTGCTCCACCCTCCTCCATACATGCCCGAAGGTCCGTTTTAGGACCGTCTTCGCTCCAGACGGAGCTCCAGGGGTGGCGGTCAAATCTGACTCTGGCCCAGGACGGGCTGCCCTCCCTGGGCCGGCCAGGGAGGTCTGAGAGCATGGAGGTTTGAACCCACTGCAAGTTTTTGGACTTTGTCATTTCGGCACCAGAGTCACTTTCTCCATGGGCTTTATTCGTGCCCAGGAAGGCTGCTCCACCCTCCTCCATACATGCCCGAAGGTCCGTTTTAGGACCGTCTTCGCTCCAGACTGAGCTCCAGGGGTGACGGTAAAATCTGACTCTGGCCCAGGACGGGCCGCCCTCCCTGGGCCGGCCAGGGAGGTCTGAGAGCATGGAGGTTTGAACCCACTGCAAGTTTTTGGACTTTGTCATTTCGGCACCAGAGTCACTTTCTCCATGGGCTTTGGGCTTTATTCGTGCCCAGGAGAGGTGCGCCATGCCTGGGATGCACTTTTCAGGGAATCAACCCCCCCATCTTTTTTTTCCTGGAAGTTTCATGCTTTTCAGCGCTCCACCACGGCGGAGGCTGAACTCACTCCCCAGCCAGAGCGCACCCTCCCTGGCTTGGGTCACTGCCTTGAAGGCCCTGGAGGTTTGAACCCACTGCAAGTTTTTGGACTTTGTCATTTCGGCACCAGAGTCACTTTCTCCATGGGCTTTGGGCTTTATTCGTGCCCAGGAAGGCTGCTCCACCCTCCTCCATACATGCCCGAAGGTCCGTTTTAGGACCGTCTTCGCTCCAGACTGAGCTCCAGGGGTGACGGTAAAATCTGACTCTGGCCCAGGACGGGCCGCCCTCCCTGGGCCGGCCAGGGAGGTCTGAGAGCATGGAGGTTTGAACCCACTGCAAGTTTTTGGACTTTGTCATTTCGGCACCAGAGTCACTTTCTCCATGGGCTTTGGGCTTTATTCGTGCCCAGGAGAGGTGCGCCATGCCTGGGATGCACTTTTCAGGGAATCAACCCCCCCCATCTTTTTTTTCCTGGAAGTTTCATGCTTTTCAGCGCTCCACCACGGCGGAGGCTGAACTCACTCCCCAGCCAGAGCGCACCCTCCCTGGCTTGGGTCACTGCCTTGAAGGCCCTGGAGGTTTGAACCCACTGCAAGTTTTTGGACTTTGTCATTTCGGCACCAGAGTCACTTTCTCCATGGGCTTTGGGCTTTATTCGTGCCCAGGAAGGCTGCTCCACCCTCCTCCATACATGCCCGAAGGTCCGTTTTAGGACCGTCTTCGCTCCAGACGGAGCTCCAGGGGTGGCGGTCAAATCTGACTCTGGCCCAGGACGGGCTGCCCTCCCTGGGCCGGCCAGGGAGGTCTGAGAGCATGGAGGTTTGAACCCACTGCAAGTTTTTGGACTTTGTCATTTCGGCACCAGAGTCACTTTCTCCATGGGCTTTATTCGTGCCCAGGAAGGCTGCTCCACCCTCCTCCATACATGCCCGAAGGTCCGTATTAGGACCGTCTTCGCTCCAGACTGAGCTCCAGGGGTGACGGTAAAATCTGACTCTGGCCCAGGACGGGCCGCCCTCCCTGGGCCGGCCAGGGAGGTCTGAGAGCATGGAGGTTTGAACCCACTGCAAGTTTTTGGACTTTGTCATTTCGGCACCAGAGTCACTTCCCCCGTGGGCTTTGGGCTTTATTCGTGCCCAGGAGAGGTGCGCCATGCCTGGGATGCACTTTTCAGGGAATCAACCCCCCCCCATCTCTTTTTTTTTTTTTCCTGGAGGTTTCACGCTTTTCAGAGCTCCACCACGGCGGAGGCTGAACTCACTCCCCCAGCCAGAGCGCACCCTCCCTGGCTTGGGTCACTGACTTGAAGGCCCTGGAGGTTTGAACCCACTGCAGGTTTTTGGACTTTGTCATTTCGGCACCAGAGACACTTTCTCCATGGGCTTTGGGCTTTATTCGTGCCCAGGAGAGGTGCGCCATGCCTGGGATGCACTTTTCAGGGAATCAACCCCCCCATCTTTTTTTCCCCTGGAGGTTTCATGCTTTTCAGAGCTCCACCACGGCGGAGTTTGAACTCACTCCACAGCCAGAGCGCACCCTCCCTGGCAGGGCTTGGAATGGTCCTGGAGGCCCTCTCCCTCCAGGACTTCCAGAGCTCCACCGCGCTCGGCTCGATCTGGATATCATCCCCAGCCAGAGTGGCCCCTGTCTGGGCTTGGAACGGTCCTGCAGGCCCTCTCCCTCCAGGACTTCCAGCGCGCGTGGCGTAAGCTGGAGTTTATACCCACCCAGAGCGGACTCTGAGCGGGGCTCACCACGGTCTGATGAGGGGGGGTTCACCTTCACCGCACTCCCCTCCTCCGTACAGGCCCGAAGGTCCGTTTTAGGACCGACTTAGCTCCAGGCGGAGCTCCAGGCTGTAGGCCCACCGACCTGTCTGTGCCCGGGACGGAGGCACCCTCCCTGGGCTGGCCAGGGAGGTCTGAGGGCATGGGGCCCTGAACCCACCTCACGTTTATGGACTTTGTCATATTTTTTCCCCAAAATATCCACAGCTCCACCACAACGGTGGAGATTGAACTCACTCTCCCCAGCCAGAGTGCACCCTCCCTGGGCTAGGGTCACTGCCTTGAAAGGTGTCCTGGTGCTCAAGATTCCCAGTGATCCATCCTAGGGCCTTCCGCGGCCGCCCTCCCCAGCCAGAGTGGGCCCCCCGGCTGGGCTTGGACTGGTCCTGGAGGCCCTCTCCCTCCAGGACTTCCAGAGCTCCGGGCGCCCAGCTCGCTCTGTTTTCCGTCCCCAGCCACAGTGGGCCCCCGGCTGGGCTTGGACTGGTCCTGGAGGCCCTCTCCCTCCAGGACTTCCAGAGCTCCGGGCGCCCAGCTCGCTCTGTTTCCCGTCCCCAGCCAGAGTGGGCCCCCGGCTGGGCTTGGACTGGTCCTGGAGGCCCTCTCCCTCCAGGACTTCCAGAGCTCCGGGCGCCCAGCTCGCTCTGTTTTCCGTCCCCAGACAGAGTCACTCAGATTGGGACCGGGGGGGGGGGGTGTCCCACCACCACCACTCTCCTCTCCCATACAGGCCCGAAGGTCCGTTTTAGGACCGTCTCGGCTCCAGCTAGAGCCCCAGGGGTGGCGGGGCTGAGCTGCGTCTGACCGGGGTCAAAACACCCTCCCTGGGTTGGCCGAAGAGCTCCCGGGTGCCTGGAGCTCAGAGTGCACTGCAACATTTGGGACTTAGGTTTTGGGGAGCGAGGATCGGCTCCAGGACCCCCCAGAGCCGGCCGCCGGACTCCCCGGGAGAAGCGGTCACCCCGTTTCTCCCAGACCCCAAATGCTCCCTTGCAGGACACCCTTTGCACCAGCAGGCCCACCAGGACCGCGGGGCTAGGCGCTCCAAGCCGGGTATGGAGCGCTCTGGTCGGGCCTGGTTGCCCACCTTAGAGCGCACGCAGTTTTGATGGACGGTAACCCACTGCAAACGGATTCAAACGGCCGTAACTCGGCCGAGGTGGGTCCTATCGACGCCAATTTTTTATCGTTTGTAGAACGGGACGAGACCTTTCCAAAGAGCCCGGCCACGGCCTCGGGGGCCCCCGGGGGCCCGAGATACAGCGCCGCGAAGGCGAAAAACGCAAATATCTCGGCGAAAACTCAACGGATCCGGCGGGCACCGGGCTCTTCGGAAGCGTCTGGTCGAGACGAAAAGAACGGTACCGGTTTGGTCCGTTTTGGTGGAGTTTTCGCGGAGATATGAGCCGAAAACCACCGGGCGCGCTCCAAAAAGGCGGGGCCGATGACATCACGGCCAATGGGAGGAAAAACGCCCGTATCTCGGCGACGCGAAGACCCAGAGAGCTCAAATTCGGGTGAGGTGGTCCCAGGGGGGCCCTTGCTCGAAGGGGAGAGTGGCGGGCCCCGGGGACGCCCCCTGCCGGATCGCCGCTCGCGGGGGGCCCCCCGACTTTGAACGGTTATATCTCCGGGGCCACGGCGAGTTTCAGCTCGTGGGTGGGCTCATTCGAAAGGCCCCGTGCAGCCCTACGATCGGCTGGTGGTTTGGGGAAGATTGAGCGAGGGGCTCCCGAGATACGAGCCGAAAAAGCTGCGCCTTTGACCGGCCGTAGCTCCCCGACCCCGGGGCCCTCGGGGACGGGGGTGGGCCCGTTGGATAGGTCCCCTCGAGACCTACGATCGACCCGGGTTTGAGATTTTTTCGCAGGGCGCTTTTCGAGATGTTCGCGAAGTTTTCCCTCATTCGCTCAGTTCTCCGCTCAGCCGCTACCTTAAGAGAGTCCCGGTTAGTCCCGCCCGCTCCCTGACCGTGTCCCCAGAACGACGAACCTTCCTCGGCGTGCCACCAGAGCCCCTGGGGCCCGACCCACTGCGGGTTTTGGACTCGGGAGCAGAGAAGGGGCCCGGACTTTGAACGGCCGTGACTCGGGGAAGGTGGGTCCTATCGACGCCAAACTCGGGTCAGAGTAGGGTCTCGGCGGGCCCCTTCCAAGGAGCCCGACCCCGAGCTCCGGGGCCCCCGGGTCCCGGAGAAACGGGGCCCGACAGGACGGCGCGCGCGTCGGAAGGAAAGGCCCCAGGGGCTCGGGGAGGCGGGGTCCGAGAGATGCC
>NW_028296128.1:20000-27500 GCF_964197995.2 Scardinius erythrophthalmus
GCTCTGAACCCGCCTCACGTTTACGGACTTGGTCGTTTCTTCACATTTTGACTCAATGGGGGGGTCGTTTGAGCACGATTCGTTTCCCAGGGAGGCTGCACCCTGCCTGGGAAGGGCTTTTCGGAAAACCGGCCTGTCATTTCCTGGAGGTTTCGTACTGCCAGAGACCAAAGTCTCTTCTCTTCCCCAGCCAGAGAGCCCCCTGCCTGGGCTGGCCGGCCGACTCTCTCCTGGAGGCCCTCTCCAACTACAGGACTTCCAGAGATCTGTAATCTGGACTTTATACCCGACCAGGGCAACTCTGAGTGGGACTCACGACGGTCTGATGAGGGCGGTCGGGTGTGTGCCTCCAACCTGCTCTTTCCCTCCTCCACAAAGGCCCGAAGGTCCGTTTTAGGACCGACTCAGCCCCAGGCGGAGCTCCGGTAGGCGCGCGCCGAACTGTCTGTGACCGGGACCGAGGCACCCTCCACGGGCTGGCCAGGGAGGTCTGAGAGCACGGAGCTCTGAACCCGCCTCACGTTTACGGACTTGGTCGTTTCTTCACATTTTGACTCAATGGGGGGGGGGGGGGTCGTTTGAGCACGATTCGTTTCCCAGGGAGGCTGCACCCTGCCTGGGAAGAGCTTTTCGGAAAACCGGCCTGTCATTTCCTGGAGGTTTCGTACTGCCAGAGACCAAAGTCTCTTCTCTTCCCCAGCCAGAGAGCCCCCTGCCTGGGCTGGCCGGCCGACTCTCTCCTGGAGGCCCTCTCCAACTACAGGACTTCCAGAGATCTGTAATCTGGACTTTATACCCGACCAGGGCAACTCTGAGTGGGACTCACGACGGTCTGATGAGGGCCGCACTCCCCTCCTCCATATAGGCCCGAAGGTCTGTTTCATGACCGTCTTTGCTCCAGACGGAGCTCCGGGGGTGGCGGGGAAATCTGACTCTGACCCAGGACGGGCCACCCTCCCTGGGCCGGCCAGGGAGGTCTGAGAGCACGGAGCTTTGTGTCCACCGCAACATTTTTGGACTTTGTCATTTCGGCACCAGAGTCACTTTCCCCGTGGGCTTTGGGCTTTATTCGTGCCCAGGAGAGGTGCGCCATGCCTGGGATGCACTTTTCAGGGAATCAACCCCCCCATCTTTTTTTTCCTGGAGGTTTCATGCTTTTCAGCGCTCCACCACGGCGGAGGCTGAACTCACTCCCCAGCCAGAGCGCACCCTCCCTGGCTTGGGTCACTGCCTTGAAGGCCCTGGAGGTTTGAACCCACTGCAAGTTTTTGGACTTTGTCATTTCGGCACCAGAGTCACTTTCTCCATGGGCTTTGGGCTTTATTCGTGCCCAGGAAGGCTGCTCCACCCTCCTCCATACATGCCCGAAGGTCCGTTTTAGGACCGTCTTCGCTCCAGACGGAGCTCCAGGGGTGGCGGTCAAATCTGACTCTGGCCCAGGACGGGCTGCCCTCCCTGGGCCGGCCAGGGAGGTCTGAGAGCATGGAGGTTTGAACCCACTGCAAGTTTTTGGACTTTGTCATTTCGGCACCAGAGTCACTTTCTCCATGGGCTTTATTCGTGCCCAGGAAGGCTGCTCCACCCTCCTCCATACATGCCCGAAGGTCCGTTTTAGGACCGTCTTCGCTCCAGACTGAGCTCCAGGGGTGACGGTAAAATCTGACTCTGGCCCAGGACGGGCCGCCCTCCCTGGGCCGGCCAGGGAGGTCTGAGAGCATGGAGGTTTGAACCCACTGCAAGTTTTTGGACTTTGTCATTTCGGCACCAGAGTCACTTTCTCCATGGGCTTTGGGCTTTATTCGTGCCCAGGAGAGGTGCGCCATGCCTGGGATGCACTTTTCAGGGAATCAACCCCCCCATCTTTTTTTTCCTGGAAGTTTCATGCTTTTCAGCGCTCCACCACGGCGGAGGCTGAACTCACTCCCCAGCCAGAGCGCACCCTCCCTGGCTTGGGTCACTGCCTTGAAGGCCCTGGAGGTTTGAACCCACTGCAAGTTTTTGGACTTTGTCATTTCGGCACCAGAGTCACTTTCTCCATGGGCTTTGGGCTTTATTCGTGCCCAGGAAGGCTGCTCCACCCTCCTCCATACATGCCCGAAGGTCCGTTTTAGGACCGTCTTCGCTCCAGACTGAGCTCCAGGGGTGACGGTAAAATCTGACTCTGGCCCAGGACGGGCCGCCCTCCCTGGGCCGGCCAGGGAGGTCTGAGAGCATGGAGGTTTGAACCCACTGCAAGTTTTTGGACTTTGTCATTTCGGCACCAGAGTCACTTTCTCCATGGGCTTTGGGCTTTATTCGTGCCCAGGAGAGGTGCGCCATGCCTGGGATGCACTTTTCAGGGAATCAACCCCCCCCATCTTTTTTTTCCTGGAAGTTTCATGCTTTTCAGCGCTCCACCACGGCGGAGGCTGAACTCACTCCCCAGCCAGAGCGCACCCTCCCTGGCTTGGGTCACTGCCTTGAAGGCCCTGGAGGTTTGAACCCACTGCAAGTTTTTGGACTTTGTCATTTCGGCACCAGAGTCACTTTCTCCATGGGCTTTGGGCTTTATTCGTGCCCAGGAAGGCTGCTCCACCCTCCTCCATACATGCCCGAAGGTCCGTTTTAGGACCGTCTTCGCTCCAGACGGAGCTCCAGGGGTGGCGGTCAAATCTGACTCTGGCCCAGGACGGGCTGCCCTCCCTGGGCCGGCCAGGGAGGTCTGAGAGCATGGAGGTTTGAACCCACTGCAAGTTTTTGGACTTTGTCATTTCGGCACCAGAGTCACTTTCTCCATGGGCTTTATTCGTGCCCAGGAAGGCTGCTCCACCCTCCTCCATACATGCCCGAAGGTCCGTATTAGGACCGTCTTCGCTCCAGACTGAGCTCCAGGGGTGACGGTAAAATCTGACTCTGGCCCAGGACGGGCCGCCCTCCCTGGGCCGGCCAGGGAGGTCTGAGAGCATGGAGGTTTGAACCCACTGCAAGTTTTTGGACTTTGTCATTTCGGCACCAGAGTCACTTCCCCCGTGGGCTTTGGGCTTTATTCGTGCCCAGGAGAGGTGCGCCATGCCTGGGATGCACTTTTCAGGGAATCAACCCCCCCCCATCTCTTTTTTTTTTTTTCCTGGAGGTTTCACGCTTTTCAGAGCTCCACCACGGCGGAGGCTGAACTCACTCCCCCAGCCAGAGCGCACCCTCCCTGGCTTGGGTCACTGACTTGAAGGCCCTGGAGGTTTGAACCCACTGCAGGTTTTTGGACTTTGTCATTTCGGCACCAGAGACACTTTCTCCATGGGCTTTGGGCTTTATTCGTGCCCAGGAGAGGTGCGCCATGCCTGGGATGCACTTTTCAGGGAATCAACCCCCCCATCTTTTTTTCCCCTGGAGGTTTCATGCTTTTCAGAGCTCCACCACGGCGGAGTTTGAACTCACTCCACAGCCAGAGCGCACCCTCCCTGGCAGGGCTTGGAATGGTCCTGGAGGCCCTCTCCCTCCAGGACTTCCAGAGCTCCACCGCGCTCGGCTCGATCTGGATATCATCCCCAGCCAGAGTGGCCCCTGTCTGGGCTTGGAACGGTCCTGCAGGCCCTCTCCCTCCAGGACTTCCAGCGCGCGTGGCGTAAGCTGGAGTTTATACCCACCCAGAGCGGACTCTGAGCGGGGCTCACCACGGTCTGATGAGGGGGGGTTCACCTTCACCGCACTCCCCTCCTCCGTACAGGCCCGAAGGTCCGTTTTAGGACCGACTTAGCTCCAGGCGGAGCTCCAGGCTGTAGGCCCACCGACCTGTCTGTGCCCGGGACGGAGGCACCCTCCCTGGGCTGGCCAGGGAGGTCTGAGGGCATGGGGCCCTGAACCCACCTCACGTTTATGGACTTTGTCATATTTTTTCCCCAAAATATCCACAGCTCCACCACAACGGTGGAGATTGAACTCACTCTCCCCAGCCAGAGTGCACCCTCCCTGGGCTAGGGTCACTGCCTTGAAAGGTGTCCTGGTGCTCA
Organism: Scardinius erythrophthalmus; assembly: GCF_964197995.2. Taxonomy (NCBI): domain Eukaryota; kingdom Metazoa; phylum Chordata; class Actinopteri; order Cypriniformes; family Leuciscidae; genus Scardinius; species Scardinius erythrophthalmus. The sequence goes on from NW_028296128.1 coordinate 23,987, forward strand.
AGATTCCCAGTGATCCATCCTAGGGCCTTCCGCGGCCGCCCTCCCCAGCCAGAGTGGGCCCCCCGGCTGGGCTTGGACTGGTCCTGGAGGCCCTCTCCCTCCAGGACTTCCAGAGCTCCGGGCGCCCAGCTCGCTCTGTTTTCCGTCCCCAGCCACAGTGGGCCCCCGGCTGGGCTTGGACTGGTCCTGGAGGCCCTCTCCCTCCAGGACTTCCAGAGCTCCGGGCGCCCAGCTCGCTCTGTTTCCCGTCCCCAGCCAGAGTGGGCCCCCGGCTGGGCTTGGACTGGTCCTGGAGGCCCTCTCCCTCCAGGACTTCCAGAGCTCCGGGCGCCCAGCTCGCTCTGTTTTCCGTCCCCAGACAGAGTCACTCAGATTGGGACCGGGGGGGGGGGGTGTCCCACCACCACCACTCTCCTCTCCCATACAGGCCCGAAGGTCCGTTTTAGGACCGTCTCGGCTCCAGCTAGAGCCCCAGGGGTGGCGGGGCTGAGCTGCGTCTGACCGGGGTCAAAACACCCTCCCTGGGTTGGCCGAAGAGCTCCCGGGTGCCTGGAGCTCAGAGTGCACTGCAACATTTGGGACTTAGGTTTTGGGGAGCGAGGATCGGCTCCAGGACCCCCCAGAGCCGGCCGCCGGACTCCCCGGGAGAAGCGGTCACCCCGTTTCTCCCAGACCCCAAATGCTCCCTTGCAGGACACCCTTTGCACCAGCAGGCCCACCAGGACCGCGGGGCTAGGCGCTCCAAGCCGGGTATGGAGCGCTCTGGTCGGGCCTGGTTGCCCACCTTAGAGCGCACGCAGTTTTGATGGACGGTAACCCACTGCAAACGGATTCAAACGGCCGTAACTCGGCCGAGGTGGGTCCTATCGACGCCAATTTTTTATCGTTTGTAGAACGGGACGAGACCTTTCCAAAGAGCCCGGCCACGGCCTCGGGGGCCCCCGGGGGCCCGAGATACAGCGCCGCGAAGGCGAAAAACGCAAATATCTCGGCGAAAACTCAACGGATCCGGCGGGCACCGGGCTCTTCGGAAGCGTCTGGTCGAGACGAAAAGAACGGTACCGGTTTGGTCCGTTTTGGTGGAGTTTTCGCGGAGATATGAGCCGAAAACCACCGGGCGCGCTCCAAAAAGGCGGGGCCGATGACATCACGGCCAATGGGAGGAAAAACGCCCGTATCTCGGCGACGCGAAGACCCAGAGAGCTCAAATTCGGGTGAGGTGGTCCCAGGGGGGCCCTTGCTCGAAGGGGAGAGTGGCGGGCCCCGGGGACGCCCCCTGCCGGATCGCCGCTCGCGGGGGGCCCCCCGACTTTGAACGGTTATATCTCCGGGGCCACGGCGAGTTTCAGCTCGTGGGTGGGCTCATTCGAAAGGCCCCGTGCAGCCCTACGATCGGCTGGTGGTTTGGGGAAGATTGAGCGAGGGGCTCCCGAGATACGAGCCGAAAAAGCTGCGCCTTTGACCGGCCGTAGCTCCCCGACCCCGGGGCCCTCGGGGACGGGGGTGGGCCCGTTGGATAGGTCCCCTCGAGACCTACGATCGACCCGGGTTTGAGATTTTTTCGCAGGGCGCTTTTCGAGATGTTCGCGAAGTTTTCCCTCATTCGCTCAGTTCTCCGCTCAGCCGCTACCTTAAGAGAGTCCCGGTTAGTCCCGCCCGCTCCCTGACCGTGTCCCCAGAACGACGAACCTTCCTCGGCGTGCCACCAGAGCCCCTGGGGCCCGACCCACTGCGGGTTTTGGACTCGGGAGCAGAGAAGGGGCCCGGACTTTGAACGGCCGTGACTCGGGGAAGGTGGGTCCTATCGACGCCAAACTCGGGTCAGAGTAGGGTCTCGGCGGGCCCCTTCCAAGGAGCCCGACCCCGAGCTCCGGGGCCCCCGGGTCCCGGAGAAACGGGGCCCGACAGGACGGCGCGCGCGTCGGAAGGAAAGGCCCCAGGGGCTCGGGGAGGCGGGGTCCGAGAGATGCCCGAGGGACCCCCCGACACCCGAAAGGGCGAGGCGCTGGGACCTCCCCTTCCCGAGATACGGGCCGTTTTGTCCAAAAGTCCCTTGCGCGTAACCGGGCCTATCTCGGGAACCGAAGGTCCCAGCGGCTCGAGACGGCGGGTGCTGGGGGGCCCCGAGGGCACCCTACTCCTCCCGCCGTCCCGAGCTCCGGGGACCTTCCGGTCCCGAGATACGGCCACTTCCTGTCCAGCTTTGACCGGGCGTATCTCCGAGAGTAAGCCGAGTTGGGGCTCCATACTCCGGGCGTGGGGGGAGCACCGTAGGGCCCCCCCCACCCCTGGTGTACGGAGCCCCAACTCGGCTCGGCGGCCGAGATACGGTCACTTCCTGTCCAGCTTTGACCGGGCGTATCTCCGAGAGTAAGCCGAGTTGGGGCTCCATACTCCGGGCGTGGGGGGAGCACCGTAGGGCCCCCCCCACCCCTGGTGTATGGAGCCCCAACTCGGATCGGTTCCAGAGATATACCCGCTTGAAGTTTCAACTTTGACCGGACGTAACTCGAAAAGTAAGCCGAGTTGGGGCTCCATACTCTGGGCGTGGGGGGTGCTCGAGGAGACCCCCCAGCGACCAGAGTATGGAGCCCCAACTCGGATCGGTTCCAGAGATATACCCGCTTGAAGTTTCAACTTTGACCGGACGTAACTCGACAAGTAAGCCGAGTTGGGGCTCCATACTCTGGGCGTGGGGGGACCCCCAGGGGACCCCCTTGTGCCCAGAGTTTGGAGCCCCAACTCGGCTTCATCACTGAGATCTCTACCTTAAGAGAGTCAAAGTTACTCCCGCATCTCCGAAAGTAAGCCGAGTTGGAGCTCCATACTCCGGGCCTGGGGGGAGTACCATAGGGCCCCCCCACCCCTGGTGTATGCTCGAGGAGACCCCCCAGCGACCAGAGTATGGAGCCCCAACTCGGCATGGTCCCAGATATATACCCGCTTGAAGTTTCAACTTTGACCGGAGGTAACTCGAAAAATAAGCCGAGTTGGGGCTCCATACTCTGGGCGTGGGGGGACCCCCAGGGAACCCCCATGTGCCCAGAGTATGGGGCCCCAACTCGGCATGGTCCCAGAGATATACCTGCTTGAAGTTTCAACTTTGACCGGACGTAACTCGAAAAATAAGCCGAGTTGGGGCTCCATGCTCTGGGCGTGGGGGTACCCCGAGGGGACCCCCATGTGCCCAGAGTATGGGGCCCCAACTCGGCATGGTCCCAGAGATACACCCGCTTGAAGTTTCAACTTTGACCGGGTGTCACTCTCAAAAAAAAAAAAAAAAAAGCAGAGTTGGGGCTCTGTACTCTGGGCGTGGGGGGACCCCGAGGGGACCCCCATGTGCCCAGAGTATGGAGCCCCAACTCGGATTGGTTCCAGAGATATACCCGCTTGAAGTTTCAACTTTGACCGGACGTAACTCGAAAAGTAAGCCGAGTTGGGGCTCCATACTCTGGGCGTGGGGGGTGCTCGAGGAGACCCCCCAGTGACCAGAGTATGGAGCCCCAACTCGGAT
>NW_028296127.1:0-35012 GCF_964197995.2 Scardinius erythrophthalmus
GGTTCTCATCAGGCGAATTGGAATGACAACTGTCTCTGTTCCCTCTGCAACTACAGAGTGCTTGAGGGCGTGGTCCCTCCAGACTTTATAGTGGTAGAGGGCGGGGTGCCCCTCCCACTACTAAATACCTTTCAGCACTGTATGGTGCTTCATAAATAGTTTTTTCACTATCAATAAATTTTGTTTTTAATTTTAATATTTAATAATCATACACATACACTCACAGACATCACACACAATCCAATCCAGACGAAGGGCAATCCAAAAGCTCAGAGGCGGTGGCGCGGGCTTGGTTAGGTGAAGAGGAAATCCAAGATCTAGGACCCTGAGGTCCCAGAAATGGCTGTGCACTGGCCTACTTTCTACTGACCACTAAAGGACACCACAGGCCCAGAAAGGAGAATGGTCACACCATAGAGAGATACATATATAATTATTAAATAAAAAAATAGAGGGCTAAAATCGCCAGGTTTCAAATCAAACGGGCTATGTTGCCGTGGTTTATACCGCCAAGGGTTTAATTTAATGAAAAAACTTTTGGTAGGTTTTAGTCAGATGTGGTGAGGGGCATATAACTCACGTCTGTATGGACATGAGGAGACGCTCGACGTCACAGTGGACGGAGAAAAAATTATTATATGTGGCTCTGCAACATCATCACCCACAACAATGATGGCGGCCATTTTAACCAACTCGACGCCTGTATGGGCTGAAGAGAAAATTTTCCAAAGCTCTGCTACATCACCCACCTTCAAAATGATGGCAGCTGTACTCATTTTTACGGTTTTTGTGTCATTCAGGCATATCTCGCGACGCGTTTCGAACTTTCCCAAGGTTCTCATCAGGCGAATTGGAATGACAACTGTCTCTGTTCCCTCTGCAACTACAGAGTGCTTGAGGGCGTGGTCCCTCCAGACTTTATAGTGGTAGAGGGCGGGGTGCCCCTCCCACTACTAAATACCTTTCAGCACTGTATGGTGCTTCATAAATAGTTTTTTCACTATCAATAAATTTTGTTTTTAATTTTAATATTTAATAATCATACACATACACTCACAGACATCACACACAATCCAATCCAGACGAAGGGCAATCCAAAAGCTCAGAGGCGGTGGCGCGGGCTTGGTTAGGTGAAGAGGAAATCCAAGATCTAGGACCCTGAGGTCCCAGAAATGGCTGTGCACTGGCCTACTTTCTACTGACCACTAAAGGACACCACAGGCCCAGAAAGGAGAATGGTCACACCATAGAGAGATACATATATAATTATTAAATAAAAAAATAGAGGGCTAAAATCGCCAGGTTTCAAATCAAACGGGCTATGTTGCCGTGGTTTATACCGCCAAGGGTTTAATTTAATGAAAAAACTTTTGGTAGGTTTTAGTCAGATGTGGTGAGGGGCATATAACTCACGTCTGTATGGACATGAGGAGACGCTCGACGTCACAGTGGACGGAGAAAAAATTATTATATGTGGCTCTGCAACATCATCACCCACAACAATGATGGCGGCCATTTTAACCAACTCGACGCCTGTATGGGCTGAAGAGAAAATTTTCCAAAGCTCTGCTACATCACCCACCTTCAAAATGATGGCAGCTGTACTCATTTTTACGGTTTTTGTGTCATTCAGGCATATCTCGCGACGCGTTTCGAACTTTCCCAAGGTTCTCATCAGGCGAATTGGAATGACAACTGTCTCTGTTCCCTCTGCAACTACAGAGTGCTTGAGGGCGTGGTCCCTCCAGACTTTATAGTGGTAGAGGGCGGGGTGCCCCTCCCACTACTAAATACCTTTCAGCACTGTATGGTGCTTCATAAATAGTTTTTTCACTATCAATAAATTTTGTTTTTAATTTTAATATTTAATAATCATACACATACACTCACAGACATCACACACAATCCAATCCAGACGAAGGGCAATCCAAAAGCTCAGAGGCGGTGGCGCGGGCTTGGTTAGGTGAAGAGGAAATCCAAGATCTAGGACCCTGAGGTCCCAGAAATGGCTGTGCACTGGCCTACTTTCTACTGACCACTAAAGGACACCACAGGCCCAGAAAGGAGAATGGTCACACCATAGAGAGATACATATATAATTATTAAATAAAAAAATAGAGGGCTAAAATCGCCAGGTTTCAAATCAAACGGGCTATGTTGCCGTGGTTTATACCGCCAAGGGTTTAATTTAATGAAAAAACTTTTGGTAGGTTTTAGTCAGATGTGGTGAGGGGCATATAACTCACGTCTGTATGGACATGAGGAGACGCTCGACGTCACAGTGGACGGAGAAAAAATTATTATATGTGGCTCTGCAACATCATCACCCACAACAATGATGGCGGCCATTTTAACCAACTCGACGCCTGTATGGGCTGAAGAGAAAATTTTCCAAAGCTCTGCTACATCACCCACCTTCAAAATGATGGCAGCTGTACTCATTTTTACGGTTTTTGTGTCATTCAGGCATATCTCGCGACGCGTTTCGAACTTTCCCAAGGTTCTCATCAGGCGAATTGGAATGACAACTGTCTCTGTTCCCTCTGCAACTACAGAGTGCTTGAGGGCGTGGTCCCTCCAGACTTTATAGTGGTAGAGGGCGGGGTGCCCCTCCCACTACTAAATACCTTTCAGCACTGTATGGTGCTTCATAAATAGTTTTTTCACTATCAATAAATTTTGTTTTTAATTTTAATATTTAATAATCATACACATACACTCACAGACATCACACACAATCCAATCCAGACGAAGGGCAATCCAAAAGCTCAGAGGCGGTGGCGCGGGCTTGGTTAGGTGAAGAGGAAATCCAAGATCTAGGACCCTGAGGTCCCAGAAATGGCTGTGCACTGGCCTACTTTCTACTGACCACTAAAGGACACCACAGGCCCAGAAAGGAGAATGGTCACACCATAGAGAGATACATATATAATTATTAAATAAAAAAATAGAGGGCTAAAATCGCCAGGTTTCAAATCAAACGGGCTATGTTGCCGTGGTTTATACCGCCAAGGGTTTAATTTAATGAAAAAACTTTTGGTAGGTTTTAGTCAGATGTGGTGAGGGGCATATAACTCACGTCTGTATGGACATGAGGAGACGCTCGACGTCACAGTGGACGGAGAAAAAATTATTATATGTGGCTCTGCAACATCATCACCCACAACAATGATGGCGGCCATTTTAACCAACTCGACGCCTGTATGGGCTGAAGAGAAAATTTTCCAAAGCTCTGCTACATCACCCACCTTCAAAATGATGGCAGCTGTACTCATTTTTACGGTTTTTGTGTCATTCAGGCATATCTCGCGACGCGTTTCGAACTTTCCCAAGGTTCTCATCAGGCGAATTGGAATGACAACTGTCTCTGTTCCCTCTGCAACTACAGAGTGCTTGAGGGCGTGGTCCCTCCAGACTTTATAGTGGTAGAGGGCGGGGTGCCCCTCCCACTACTAAATACCTTTCAGCACTGTATGGTGCTTCATAAATAGTTTTTTCACTATCAATAAATTTTGTTTTTAATTTTAATATTTAATAATCATACACATACACTCACAGACATCACACACAATCCAATCCAGACGAAGGGCAATCCAAAAGCTCAGAGGCGGTGGCGCGGGCTTGGTTAGGTGAAGAGGAAATCCAAGATCTAGGACCCTGAGGTCCCAGAAATGGCTGTGCACTGGCCTACTTTCTACTGACCACTAAAGGACACCACAGGCCCAGAAAGGAGAATGGTCACACCATAGAGAGATACATATATAATTATTAAATAAAAAAATAGAGGGCTAAAATCGCCAGGTTTCAAATCAAACGGGCTATGTTGCCGTGGTTTATACCGCCAAGGGTTTAATTTAATGAAAAAACTTTTGGTAGGTTTTAGTCAGATGTGGTGAGGGGCATATAACTCACGTCTGTATGGACATGAGGAGACGCTCGACGTCACAGTGGACGGAGAAAAAATTATTATATGTGGCTCTGCAACATCATCACCCACAACAATGATGGCGGCCATTTTAACCAACTCGACGCCTGTATGGGCTGAAGAGAAAATTTTCCAAAGCTCTGCTACATCACCCACCTTCAAAATGATGGCAGCTGTACTCATTTTTACGGTTTTTGTGTCATTCAGGCATATCTCGCGACGCGTTTCGAACTTTCCCAAGGTTCTCATCAGGCGAATTGGAATGACAACTGTCTCTGTTCCCTCTGCAACTACAGAGTGCTTGAGGGCGTGGTCCCTCCAGACTTTATAGTGGTAGAGGGCGGGGTGCCCCTCCCACTACTAAATACCTTTCAGCACTGTATGGTGCTTCATAAATAGTTTTTTCACTATCAATAAATTTTGTTTTTAATTTTAATATTTAATAATCATACACATACACTCACAGACATCACACACAATCCAATCCAGACGAAGGGCAATCCAAAAGCTCAGAGGCGGTGGCGCGGGCTTGGTTAGGTGAAGAGGAAATCCAAGATCTAGGACCCTGAGGTCCCAGAAATGGCTGTGCACTGGCCTACTTTCTACTGACCACTAAAGGACACCACAGGCCCAGAAAGGAGAATGGTCACACCATAGAGAGATACATATATAATTATTAAATAAAAAAATAGAGGGCTAAAATCGCCAGGTTTCAAATCAAACGGGCTATGTTGCCGTGGTTTATACCGCCAAGGGTTTAATTTAATGAAAAAACTTTTGGTAGGTTTTAGTCAGATGTGGTGAGGGGCATATAACTCACGTCTGTATGGACATGAGGAGACGCTCGACGTCACAGTGGACGGAGAAAAAATTATTATATGTGGCTCTGCAACATCATCACCCACAACAATGATGGCGGCCATTTTAACCAACTCGACGCCTGTATGGGCTGAAGAGAAAATTTTCCAAAGCTCTGCTACATCACCCACCTTCAAAATGATGGCAGCTGTACTCATTTTTACGGTTTTTGTGTCATTCAGGCATATCTCGCGACGCGTTTCGAACTTTCCCAAGGTTCTCATCAGGCGAATTGGAATGACAACTGTCTCTGTTCCCTCTGCAACTACAGAGTGCTTGAGGGCGTGGTCCCTCCAGACTTTATAGTGGTAGAGGGCGGGGTGCCCCTCCCACTACTAAATACCTTTCAGCACTGTATGGTGCTTCATAAATAGTTTTTTCACTATCAATAAATTTTGTTTTTAATTTTAATATTTAATAATCATACACATACACTCACAGACATCACACACAATCCAATCCAGACGAAGGGCAATCCAAAAGCTCAGAGGCGGTGGCGCGGGCTTGGTTAGGTGAAGAGGAAATCCAAGATCTAGGACCCTGAGGTCCCAGAAATGGCTGTGCACTGGCCTACTTTCTACTGACCACTAAAGGACACCACAGGCCCAGAAAGGAGAATGGTCACACCATAGAGAGATACATATATAATTATTAAATAAAAAAATAGAGGGCTAAAATCGCCAGGTTTCAAATCAAACGGGCTATGTTGCCGTGGTTTATACCGCCAAGGGTTTAATTTAATGAAAAAACTTTTGGTAGGTTTTAGTCAGATGTGGTGAGGGGCATATAACTCACGTCTGTATGGACATGAGGAGACGCTCGACGTCACAGTGGACGGAGAAAAAATTATTATATGTGGCTCTGCAACATCATCACCCACAACAATGATGGCGGCCATTTTAACCAACTCGACGCCTGTATGGGCTGAAGAGAAAATTTTCCAAAGCTCTGCTACATCACCCACCTTCAAAATGATGGCAGCTGTACTCATTTTTACGGTTTTTGTGTCATTCAGGCATATCTCGCGACGCGTTTCGAACTTTCCCAAGGTTCTCATCAGGCGAATTGGAATGACAACTGTCTCTGTTCCCTCTGCAACTACAGAGTGCTTGAGGGCGTGGTCCCTCCAGACTTTATAGTGGTAGAGGGCGGGGTGCCCCTCCCACTACTAAATACCTTTCAGCACTGTATGGTGCTTCATAAATAGTTTTTTCACTATCAATAAATTTTGTTTTTAATTTTAATATTTAATAATCATACACATACACTCACAGACATCACACACAATCCAATCCAGACGAAGGGCAATCCAAAAGCTCAGAGGCGGTGGCGCGGGCTTGGTTAGGTGAAGAGGAAATCCAAGATCTAGGACCCTGAGGTCCCAGAAATGGCTGTGCACTGGCCTACTTTCTACTGACCACTAAAGGACACCACAGGCCCAGAAAGGAGAATGGTCACACCATAGAGAGATACATATATAATTATTAAATAAAAAAATAGAGGGCTAAAATCGCCAGGTTTCAAATCAAACGGGCTATGTTGCCGTGGTTTATACCGCCAAGGGTTTAATTTAATGAAAAAACTTTTGGTAGGTTTTAGTCAGATGTGGTGAGGGGCATATAACTCACGTCTGTATGGACATGAGGAGACGCTCGACGTCACAGTGGACGGAGAAAAAATTATTATATGTGGCTCTGCAACATCATCACCCACAACAATGATGGCGGCCATTTTAACCAACTCGACGCCTGTATGGGCTGAAGAGAAAATTTTCCAAAGCTCTGCTACATCACCCACCTTCAAAATGATGGCAGCTGTACTCATTTTTACGGTTTTTGTGTCATTCAGGCATATCTCGCGACGCGTTTCGAACTTTCCCAAGGTTCTCATCAGGCGAATTGGAATGACAACTGTCTCTGTTCCCTCTGCAACTACAGAGTGCTTGAGGGCGTGGTCCCTCCAGACTTTATAGTGGTAGAGGGCGGGGTGCCCCTCCCACTACTAAATACCTTTCAGCACTGTATGGTGCTTCATAAATAGTTTTTTCACTATCAATAAATTTTGTTTTTAATTTTAATATTTAATAATCATACACATACACTCACAGACATCACACACAATCCAATCCAGACGAAGGGCAATCCAAAAGCTCAGAGGCGGTGGCGCGGGCTTGGTTAGGTGAAGAGGAAATCCAAGATCTAGGACCCTGAGGTCCCAGAAATGGCTGTGCACTGGCCTACTTTCTACTGACCACTAAAGGACACCACAGGCCCAGAAAGGAGAATGGTCACACCATAGAGAGATACATATATAATTATTAAATAAAAAAATAGAGGGCTAAAATCGCCAGGTTTCAAATCAAACGGGCTATGTTGCCGTGGTTTATACCGCCAAGGGTTTAATTTAATGAAAAAACTTTTGGTAGGTTTTAGTCAGATGTGGTGAGGGGCATATAACTCACGTCTGTATGGACATGAGGAGACGCTCGACGTCACAGTGGACGGAGAAAAAATTATTATATGTGGCTCTGCAACATCATCACCCACAACAATGATGGCGGCCATTTTAACCAACTCGACGCCTGTATGGGCTGAAGAGAAAATTTTCCAAAGCTCTGCTACATCACCCACCTTCAAAATGATGGCAGCTGTACTCATTTTTACGGTTTTTGTGTCATTCAGGCATATCTCGCGACGCGTTTCGAACTTTCCCAAGGTTCTCATCAGGCGAATTGGAATGACAACTGTCTCTGTTCCCTCTGCAACTACAGAGTGCTTGAGGGCGTGGTCCCTCCAGACTTTATAGTGGTAGAGGGCGGGGTGCCCCTCCCACTACTAAATACCTTTCAGCACTGTATGGTGCTTCATAAATAGTTTTTTCACTATCAATAAATTTTGTTTTTAATTTTAATATTTAATAATCATACACATACACTCACAGACATCACACACAATCCAATCCAGACGAAGGGCAATCCAAAAGCTCAGAGGCGGTGGCGCGGGCTTGGTTAGGTGAAGAGGAAATCCAAGATCTAGGACCCTGAGGTCCCAGAAATGGCTGTGCACTGGCCTACTTTCTACTGACCACTAAAGGACACCACAGGCCCAGAAAGGAGAATGGTCACACCATAGAGAGATACATATATAATTATTAAATAAAAAAATAGAGGGCTAAAATCGCCAGGTTTCAAATCAAACGGGCTATGTTGCCGTGGTTTATACCGCCAAGGGTTTAATTTAATGAAAAAACTTTTGGTAGGTTTTAGTCAGATGTGGTGAGGGGCATATAACTCACGTCTGTATGGACATGAGGAGACGCTCGACGTCACAGTGGACGGAGAAAAAATTATTATATGTGGCTCTGCAACATCATCACCCACAACAATGATGGCGGCCATTTTAACCAACTCGACGCCTGTATGGGCTGAAGAGAAAATTTTCCAAAGCTCTGCTACATCACCCACCTTCAAAATGATGGCAGCTGTACTCATTTTTACGGTTTTTGTGTCATTCAGGCATATCTCGCGACGCGTTTCGAACTTTCCCAAGGTTCTCATCAGGCGAATTGGAATGACAACTGTCTCTGTTCCCTCTGCAACTACAGAGTGCTTGAGGGCGTGGTCCCTCCAGACTTTATAGTGGTAGAGGGCGGGGTGCCCCTCCCACTACTAAATACCTTTCAGCACTGTATGGTGCTTCATAAATAGTTTTTTCACTATCAATAAATTTTGTTTTTAATTTTAATATTTAATAATCATACACATACACTCACAGACATCACACACAATCCAATCCAGACGAAGGGCAATCCAAAAGCTCAGAGGCGGTGGCGCGGGCTTGGTTAGGTGAAGAGGAAATCCAAGATCTAGGACCCTGAGGTCCCAGAAATGGCTGTGCACTGGCCTACTTTCTACTGACCACTAAAGGACACCACAGGCCCAGAAAGGAGAATGGTCACACCATAGAGAGATACATATATAATTATTAAATAAAAAAATAGAGGGCTAAAATCGCCAGGTTTCAAATCAAACGGGCTATGTTGCCGTGGTTTATACCGCCAAGGGTTTAATTTAATGAAAAAACTTTTGGTAGGTTTTAGTCAGATGTGGTGAGGGGCATATAACTCACGTCTGTATGGACATGAGGAGACGCTCGACGTCACAGTGGACGGAGAAAAAATTATTATATGTGGCTCTGCAACATCATCACCCACAACAATGATGGCGGCCATTTTAACCAACTCGACGCCTGTATGGGCTGAAGAGAAAATTTTCCAAAGCTCTGCTACATCACCCACCTTCAAAATGATGGCAGCTGTACTCATTTTTACGGTTTTTGTGTCATTCAGGCATATCTCGCGACGCGTTTCGAACTTTCCCAAGGTTCTCATCAGGCGAATTGGAATGACAACTGTCTCTGTTCCCTCTGCAACTACAGAGTGCTTGAGGGCGTGGTCCCTCCAGACTTTATAGTGGTAGAGGGCGGGGTGCCCCTCCCACTACTAAATACCTTTCAGCACTGTATGGTGCTTCATAAATAGTTTTTTCACTATCAATAAATTTTGTTTTTAATTTTAATATTTAATAATCATACACATACACTCACAGACATCACACACAATCCAATCCAGACGAAGGGCAATCCAAAAGCTCAGAGGCGGTGGCGCGGGCTTGGTTAGGTGAAGAGGAAATCCAAGATCTAGGACCCTGAGGTCCCAGAAATGGCTGTGCACTGGCCTACTTTCTACTGACCACTAAAGGACACCACAGGCCCAGAAAGGAGAATGGTCACACCATAGAGAGATACATATATAATTATTAAATAAAAAAATAGAGGGCTAAAATCGCCAGGTTTCAAATCAAACGGGCTATGTTGCCGTGGTTTATACCGCCAAGGGTTTAATTTAATGAAAAAACTTTTGGTAGGTTTTAGTCAGATGTGGTGAGGGGCATATAACTCACGTCTGTATGGACATGAGGAGACGCTCGACGTCACAGTGGACGGAGAAAAAATTATTATATGTGGCTCTGCAACATCATCACCCACAACAATGATGGCGGCCATTTTAACCAACTCGACGCCTGTATGGGCTGAAGAGAAAATTTTCCAAAGCTCTGCTACATCACCCACCTTCAAAATGATGGCAGCTGTACTCATTTTTACGGTTTTTGTGTCATTCAGGCATATCTCGCGACGCGTTTCGAACTTTCCCAAGGTTCTCATCAGGCGAATTGGAATGACAACTGTCTCTGTTCCCTCTGCAACTACAGAGTGCTTGAGGGCGTGGTCCCTCCAGACTTTATAGTGGTAGAGGGCGGGGTGCCCCTCCCACTACTAAATACCTTTCAGCACTGTATGGTGCTTCATAAATAGTTTTTTCACTATCAATAAATTTTGTTTTTAATTTTAATATTTAATAATCATACACATACACTCACAGACATCACACACAATCCAATCCAGACGAAGGGCAATCCAAAAGCTCAGAGGCGGTGGCGCGGGCTTGGTTAGGTGAAGAGGAAATCCAAGATCTAGGACCCTGAGGTCCCAGAAATGGCTGTGCACTGGCCTACTTTCTACTGACCACTAAAGGACACCACAGGCCCAGAAAGGAGAATGGTCACACCATAGAGAGATACATATATAATTATTAAATAAAAAAATAGAGGGCTAAAATCGCCAGGTTTCAAATCAAACGGGCTATGTTGCCGTGGTTTATACCGCCAAGGGTTTAATTTAATGAAAAAACTTTTGGTAGGTTTTAGTCAGATGTGGTGAGGGGCATATAACTCACGTCTGTATGGACATGAGGAGACGCTCGACGTCACAGTGGACGGAGAAAAAATTATTATATGTGGCTCTGCAACATCATCACCCACAACAATGATGGCGGCCATTTTAACCAACTCGACGCCTGTATGGGCTGAAGAGAAAATTTTCCAAAGCTCTGCTACATCACCCACCTTCAAAATGATGGCAGCTGTACTCATTTTTACGGTTTTTGTGTCATTCAGGCATATCTCGCGACGCGTTTCGAACTTTCCCAAGGTTCTCATCAGGCGAATTGGAATGACAACTGTCTCTGTTCCCTCTGCAACTACAGAGTGCTTGAGGGCGTGGTCCCTCCAGACTTTATAGTGGTAGAGGGCGGGGTGCCCCTCCCACTACTAAATACCTTTCAGCACTGTATGGTGCTTCATAAATAGTTTTTTCACTATCAATAAATTTTGTTTTTAATTTTAATATTTAATAATCATACACATACACTCACAGACATCACACACAATCCAATCCAGACGAAGGGCAATCCAAAAGCTCAGAGGCGGTGGCGCGGGCTTGGTTAGGTGAAGAGGAAATCCAAGATCTAGGACCCTGAGGTCCCAGAAATGGCTGTGCACTGGCCTACTTTCTACTGACCACTAAAGGACACCACAGGCCCAGAAAGGAGAATGGTCACACCATAGAGAGATACATATATAATTATTAAATAAAAAAATAGAGGGCTAAAATCGCCAGGTTTCAAATCAAACGGGCTATGTTGCCGTGGTTTATACCGCCAAGGGTTTAATTTAATGAAAAAACTTTTGGTAGGTTTTAGTCAGATGTGGTGAGGGGCATATAACTCACGTCTGTATGGACATGAGGAGACGCTCGACGTCACAGTGGACGGAGAAAAAATTATTATATGTGGCTCTGCAACATCATCACCCACAACAATGATGGCGGCCATTTTAACCAACTCGACGCCTGTATGGGCTGAAGAGAAAATTTTCCAAAGCTCTGCTACATCACCCACCTTCAAAATGATGGCAGCTGTACTCATTTTTACGGTTTTTGTGTCATTCAGGCATATCTCGCGACGCGTTTCGAACTTTCCCAAGGTTCTCATCAGGCGAATTGGAATGACAACTGTCTCTGTTCCCTCTGCAACTACAGAGTGCTTGAGGGCGTGGTCCCTCCAGACTTTATAGTGGTAGAGGGCGGGGTGCCCCTCCCACTACTAAATACCTTTCAGCACTGTATGGTGCTTCATAAATAGTTTTTTCACTATCAATAAATTTTGTTTTTAATTTTAATATTTAATAATCATACACATACACTCACAGACATCACACACAATCCAATCCAGACGAAGGGCAATCCAAAAGCTCAGAGGCGGTGGCGCGGGCTTGGTTAGGTGAAGAGGAAATCCAAGATCTAGGACCCTGAGGTCCCAGAAATGGCTGTGCACTGGCCTACTTTCTACTGACCACTAAAGGACACCACAGGCCCAGAAAGGAGAATGGTCACACCATAGAGAGATACATATATAATTATTAAATAAAAAAATAGAGGGCTAAAATCGCCAGGTTTCAAATCAAACGGGCTATGTTGCCGTGGTTTATACCGCCAAGGGTTTAATTTAATGAAAAAACTTTTGGTAGGTTTTAGTCAGATGTGGTGAGGGGCATATAACTCACGTCTGTATGGACATGAGGAGACGCTCGACGTCACAGTGGACGGAGAAAAAATTATTATATGTGGCTCTGCAACATCATCACCCACAACAATGATGGCGGCCATTTTAACCAACTCGACGCCTGTATGGGCTGAAGAGAAAATTTTCCAAAGCTCTGCTACATCACCCACCTTCAAAATGATGGCAGCTGTACTCATTTTTACGGTTTTTGTGTCATTCAGGCATATCTCGCGACGCGTTTCGAACTTTCCCAAGGTTCTCATCAGGCGAATTGGAATGACAACTGTCTCTGTTCCCTCTGCAACTACAGAGTGCTTGAGGGCGTGGTCCCTCCAGACTTTATAGTGGTAGAGGGCGGGGTGCCCCTCCCACTACTAAATACCTTTCAGCACTGTATGGTGCTTCATAAATAGTTTTTTCACTATCAATAAATTTTGTTTTTAATTTTAATATTTAATAATCATACACATACACTCACAGACATCACACACAATCCAATCCAGACGAAGGGCAATCCAAAAGCTCAGAGGCGGTGGCGCGGGCTTGGTTAGGTGAAGAGGAAATCCAAGATCTAGGACCCTGAGGTCCCAGAAATGGCTGTGCACTGGCCTACTTTCTACTGACCACTAAAGGACACCACAGGCCCAGAAAGGAGAATGGTCACACCATAGAGAGATACATATATAATTATTAAATAAAAAAATAGAGGGCTAAAATCGCCAGGTTTCAAATCAAACGGGCTATGTTGCCGTGGTTTATACCGCCAAGGGTTTAATTTAATGAAAAAACTTTTGGTAGGTTTTAGTCAGATGTGGTGAGGGGCATATAACTCACGTCTGTATGGACATGAGGAGACGCTCGACGTCACAGTGGACGGAGAAAAAATTATTATATGTGGCTCTGCAACATCATCACCCACAACAATGATGGCGGCCATTTTAACCAACTCGACGCCTGTATGGGCTGAAGAGAAAATTTTCCAAAGCTCTGCTACATCACCCACCTTCAAAATGATGGCAGCTGTACTCATTTTTACGGTTTTTGTGTCATTCAGGCATATCTCGCGACGCGTTTCGAACTTTCCCAAGGTTCTCATCAGGCGAATTGGAATGACAACTGTCTCTGTTCCCTCTGCAACTACAGAGTGCTTGAGGGCGTGGTCCCTCCAGACTTTATAGTGGTAGAGGGCGGGGTGCCCCTCCCACTACTAAATACCTTTCAGCACTGTATGGTGCTTCATAAATAGTTTTTTCACTATCAATAAATTTTGTTTTTAATTTTAATATTTAATAATCATACACATACACTCACAGACATCACACACAATCCAATCCAGACGAAGGGCAATCCAAAAGCTCAGAGGCGGTGGCGCGGGCTTGGTTAGGTGAAGAGGAAATCCAAGATCTAGGACCCTGAGGTCCCAGAAATGGCTGTGCACTGGCCTACTTTCTACTGACCACTAAAGGACACCACAGGCCCAGAAAGGAGAATGGTCACACCATAGAGAGATACATATATAATTATTAAATAAAAAAATAGAGGGCTAAAATCGCCAGGTTTCAAATCAAACGGGCTATGTTGCCGTGGTTTATACCGCCAAGGGTTTAATTTAATGAAAAAACTTTTGGTAGGTTTTAGTCAGATGTGGTGAGGGGCATATAACTCACGTCTGTATGGACATGAGGAGACGCTCGACGTCACAGTGGACGGAGAAAAAATTATTATATGTGGCTCTGCAACATCATCACCCACAACAATGATGGCGGCCATTTTAACCAACTCGACGCCTGTATGGGCTGAAGAGAAAATTTTCCAAAGCTCTGCTACATCACCCACCTTCAAAATGATGGCAGCTGTACTCATTTTTACGGTTTTTGTGTCATTCAGGCATATCTCGCGACGCGTTTCGAACTTTCCCAAGGTTCTCATCAGGCGAATTGGAATGACAACTGTCTCTGTTCCCTCTGCAACTACAGAGTGCTTGAGGGCGTGGTCCCTCCAGACTTTATAGTGGTAGAGGGCGGGGTGCCCCTCCCACTACTAAATACCTTTCAGCACTGTATGGTGCTTCATAAATAGTTTTTTCACTATCAATAAATTTTGTTTTTAATTTTAATATTTAATAATCATACACATACACTCACAGACATCACACACAATCCAATCCAGACGAAGGGCAATCCAAAAGCTCAGAGGCGGTGGCGCGGGCTTGGTTAGGTGAAGAGGAAATCCAAGATCTAGGACCCTGAGGTCCCAGAAATGGCTGTGCACTGGCCTACTTTCTACTGACCACTAAAGGACACCACAGGCCCAGAAAGGAGAATGGTCACACCATAGAGAGATACATATATAATTATTAAATAAAAAAATAGAGGGCTAAAATCGCCAGGTTTCAAATCAAACGGGCTATGTTGCCGTGGTTTATACCGCCAAGGGTTTAATTTAATGAAAAAACTTTTGGTAGGTTTTAGTCAGATGTGGTGAGGGGCATATAACTCACGTCTGTATGGACATGAGGAGACGCTCGACGTCACAGTGGACGGAGAAAAAATTATTATATGTGGCTCTGCAACATCATCACCCACAACAATGATGGCGGCCATTTTAACCAACTCGACGCCTGTATGGGCTGAAGAGAAAATTTTCCAAAGCTCTGCTACATCACCCACCTTCAAAATGATGGCAGCTGTACTCATTTTTACGGTTTTTGTGTCATTCAGGCATATCTCGCGACGCGTTTCGAACTTTCCCAAGGTTCTCATCAGGCGAATTGGAATGACAACTGTCTCTGTTCCCTCTGCAACTACAGAGTGCTTGAGGGCGTGGTCCCTCCAGACTTTATAGTGGTAGAGGGCGGGGTGCCCCTCCCACTACTAAATACCTTTCAGCACTGTATGGTGCTTCATAAATAGTTTTTTCACTATCAATAAATTTTGTTTTTAATTTTAATATTTAATAATCATACACATACACTCACAGACATCACACACAATCCAATCCAGACGAAGGGCAATCCAAAAGCTCAGAGGCGGTGGCGCGGGCTTGGTTAGGTGAAGAGGAAATCCAAGATCTAGGACCCTGAGGTCCCAGAAATGGCTGTGCACTGGCCTACTTTCTACTGACCACTAAAGGACACCACAGGCCCAGAAAGGAGAATGGTCACACCATAGAGAGATACATATATAATTATTAAATAAAAAAATAGAGGGCTAAAATCGCCAGGTTTCAAATCAAACGGGCTATGTTGCCGTGGTTTATACCGCCAAGGGTTTAATTTAATGAAAAAACTTTTGGTAGGTTTTAGTCAGATGTGGTGAGGGGCATATAACTCACGTCTGTATGGACATGAGGAGACGCTCGACGTCACAGTGGACGGAGAAAAAATTATTATATGTGGCTCTGCAACATCATCACCCACAACAATGATGGCGGCCATTTTAACCAACTCGACGCCTGTATGGGCTGAAGAGAAAATTTTCCAAAGCTCTGCTACATCACCCACCTTCAAAATGATGGCAGCTGTACTCATTTTTACGGTTTTTGTGTCATTCAGGCATATCTCGCGACGCGTTTCGAACTTTCCCAAGGTTCTCATCAGGCGAATTGGAATGACAACTGTCTCTGTTCCCTCTGCAACTACAGAGTGCTTGAGGGCGTGGTCCCTCCAGACTTTATAGTGGTAGAGGGCGGGGTGCCCCTCCCACTACTAAATACCTTTCAGCACTGTATGGTGCTTCATAAATAGTTTTTTCACTATCAATAAATTTTGTTTTTAATTTTAATATTTAATAATCATACACATACACTCACAGACATCACACACAATCCAATCCAGACGACGGGCAATCCAAAAGCTCAGAGGCGGTGGCGCGGGCTTGGTTAGGTGAAGAGGAAATCCAAGATCTAGGACCCTGAGGTCCCAGAAATGGCTGTGCACTGGCCTACTTTCTACTGACCACTAAAGGACACCACAGGCCCAGAAAGGAGAATGGTCACACCATAGAGAGATACATATATAATTATTAAATAAAAAAATAGAGGGCTAAAATCGCCAGGTTTCAAATCAAACGGGCTATGTTGCCGTGGTTTATACCGCCAAGGGTTTAATTTAATGAAAAAACTTTTGGTAGGTTTTAGTCAGATGTGGTGAGGGGCATATAACTCACGTCTGTATGGACATGAGGAGACGCTCGACGTCACAGTGGACGGAGAAAAAATTATTATATGTGGCTCTGCAACATCATCACCCACAACAATGATGGCGGCCATTTTAACCAACTCGACGCCTGTATGGGCTGAAGAGAAAATTTTCCAAAGCTCTGCTACATCACCCACCTTCAAAATGATGGCAGCTGTACTCATTTTTACGGTTTTTGTGTCATTCAGGCATATCTCGCGACGCGTTTCGAACTTTCCCAAGGTTCTCATCAGGCGAATTGGAATGACAACTGTCTCTGTTCCCTCTGCAACTACAGAGTGCTTGAGGGCGTGGTCCCTCCAGACTTTATAGTGGTAGAGGGCGGGGTGCCCCTCCCACTACTAAATACCTTTCAGCACTGTATGGTGCTTCATAAATAGTTTTTTCACTATCAATAAATTTTGTTTTTAATTTTAATATTTAATAATCATACACATACACTCACAGACATCACACACAATCCAATCCAGACGAAGGGCAATCCAAAAGCTCAGAGGCGGTGGCGCGGGCTTGGTTAGGTGAAGAGGAAATCCAAGATCTAGGACCCTGAGGTCCCAGAAATGGCTGTGCACTGGCCTACTTTCTACTGACCACTAAAGGACACCACAGGCCCAGAAAGGAGAATGGTCACACCATAGAGAGATACATATATAATTATTAAATAAAAAAATAGAGGGCTAAAATCGCCAGGTTTCAAATCAAACGGGCTATGTTGCCGTGGTTTATACCGCCAAGGGTTTAATTTAATGAAAAAACTTTTGGTAGGTTTTAGTCAGATGTGGTGAGGGGCATATAACTCACGTCTGTATGGACATGAGGAGACGCTCGACGTCACAGTGGACGGAGAAAAAATTATTATATGTGGCTCTGCAACATCATCACCCACAACAATGATGGCGGCCATTTTAACCAACTCGACGCCTGTATGGGCTGAAGAGAAAATTTTCCAAAGCTCTGCTACATCACCCACCTTCAAAATGATGGCAGCTGTACTCATTTTTACGGTTTTTGTGTCATTCAGGCATATCTCGCGACGCGTTTCGAACTTTCCCAAGGTTCTCATCAGGCGAATTGGAATGACAACTGTCTCTGTTCCCTCTGCAACTACAGAGTGCTTGAGGGCGTGGTCCCTCCAGACTTTATAGTGGTAGAGGGCGGGGTGCCCCTCCCACTACTAAATACCTTTCAGCACTGTATGGTGCTTCATAAATAGTTTTTTCACTATCAATAAATTTTGTTTTTAATTTTAATATTTAATAATCATACACATACACTCACAGACATCACACACAATCCAATCCAGACGAAGGGCAATCCAAAAGCTCAGAGGCGGTGGCGCGGGCTTGGTTAGGTGAAGAGGAAATCCAAGATCTAGGACCCTGAGGTCCCAGAAATGGCTGTGCACTGGCCTACTTTCTACTGACCACTAAAGGACACCACAGGCCCAGAAAGGAGAATGGTCACACCATAGAGAGATACATATATAATTATTAAATAAAAAAATAGAGGGCTAAAATCGCCAGGTTTCAAATCAAACGGGCTATGTTGCCGTGGTTTATACCGCCAAGGGTTTAATTTAATGAAAAAACTTTTGGTAGGTTTTAGTCAGATGTGGTGAGGGGCATATAACTCACGTCTGTATGGACATGAGGAGACGCTCGACGTCACAGTGGACGGAGAAAAAATTATTATATGTGGCTCTGCAACATCATCACCCACAACAATGATGGCGGCCATTTTAACCAACTCGACGCCTGTATGGGCTGAAGAGAAAATTTTCCAAAGCTCTGCTACATCACCCACCTTCAAAATGATGGCAGCTGTACTCATTTTTACGGTTTTTGTGTCATTCAGGCATATCTCGCGACGCGTTTCGAACTTTCCCAAGGTTCTCATCAGGCGAATTGGAATGACAACTGTCTCTGTTCCCTCTGCAACTACAGAGTGCTTGAGGGCGTGGTCCCTCCAGACTTTATAGTGGTAGAGGGCGGGGTGCCCCTCCCACTACTAAATACCTTTCAGCACTGTATGGTGCTTCATAAATAGTTTTTTCACTATCAATAAATTTTGTTTTTAATTTTAATATTTAATAATCATACACATACACTCACAGACATCACACACAATCCAATCCAGACGAAGGGCAATCCAAAAGCTCAGAGGCGGTGGCGCGGGCTTGGTTAGGTGAAGAGGAAATCCAAGATCTAGGACCCTGAGGTCCCAGAAATGGCTGTGCACTGGCCTACTTTCTACTGACCACTAAAGGACACCACAGGCCCAGAAAGGAGAATGGTCACACCATAGAGAGATACATATATAATTATTAAATAAAAAAATAGAGGGCTAAAATCGCCAGGTTTCAAATCAAACGGGCTATGTTGCCGTGGTTTATACCGCCAAGGGTTTAATTTAATGAAAAAACTTTTGGTAGGTTTTAGTCAGATGTGGTGAGGGGCATATAACTCACGTCTGTATGGACATGAGGAGACGCTCGACGTCACAGTGGACGGAGAAAAAATTATTATATGTGGCTCTGCAACATCATCACCCACAACAATGATGGCGGCCATTTTAACCAACTCGACGCCTGTATGGGCTGAAGAGAAAATTTTCCAAAGCTCTGCTACATCACCCACCTTCAAAATGATGGCAGCTGTACTCATTTTTACGGTTTTTGTGTCATTCAGGCATATCTCGCGACGCGTTTCGAACTTTCCCAAGGTTCTCATCAGGCGAATTGGAATGACAACTGTCTCTGTTCCCTCTGCAACTACAGAGTGCTTGAGGGCGTGGTCCCTCCAGACTTTATAGTGGTAGAGGGCGGGGTGCCCCTCCCACTACTAAATACCTTTCAGCACTGTATGGTGCTTCATAAATAGTTTTTTCACTATCAATAAATTTTGTTTTTAATTTTAATATTTAATAATCATACACATACACTCACAGACATCACACACAATCCAATCCAGACGAAGGGCAATCCAAAAGCTCAGAGGCGGTGGCGCGGGCTTGGTTAGGTGAAGAGGAAATCCAAGATCTAGGACCCTGAGGTCCCAGAAATGGCTGTGCACTGGCCTACTTTCTACTGACCACTAAAGGACACCACAGGCCCAGAAAGGAGAATGGTCACACCATAGAGAGATACATATATAATTATTAAATAAAAAAATAGAGGGCTAAAATCGCCAGGTTTCAAATCAAACGGGCTATGTTGCCGTGGTTTATACCGCCAAGGGTTTAATTTAATGAAAAAACTTTTGGTAGGTTTTAGTCAGATGTGGTGAGGGGCATATAACTCACGTCTGTATGGACATGAGGAGACGCTCGACGTCACAGTGGACGGAGAAAAAATTATTATATGTGGCTCTGCAACATCATCACCCACAACAATGATGGCGGCCATTTTAACCAACTCGACGCCTGTATGGGCTGAAGAGAAAATTTTCCAAAGCTCTGCTACATCACCCACCTTCAAAATGATGGCAGCTGTACTCATTTTTACGGTTTTTGTGTCATTCAGGCATATCTCGCGACGCGTTTCGAACTTTCCCAAGGTTCTCATCAGGCGAATTGGAATGACAACTGTCTCTGTTCCCTCTGCAACTACAGAGTGCTTGAGGGCGTGGTCCCTCCAGACTTTATAGTGGTAGAGGGCGGGGTGCCCCTCCCACTACTAAATACCTTTCAGCACTGTATGGTGCTTCATAAATAGTTTTTTCACTATCAATAAATTTTGTTTTTAATTTTAATATTTAATAATCATACACATACACTCACAGACATCACACACAATCCAATCCAGACGAAGGGCAATCCAAAAGCTCAGAGGCGGTGGCGCGGGCTTGGTTAGGTGAAGAGGAAATCCAAGATCTAGGACCCTGAGGTCCCAGAAATGGCTGTGCACTGGCCTACTTTCTACTGACCACTAAAGGACACCACAGGCCCAGAAAGGAGAATGGTCACACCATAGAGAGATACATATATAATTATTAAATAAAAAAATAGAGGGCTAAAATCGCCAGGTTTCAAATCAAACGGGCTATGTTGCCGTGGTTTATACCGCCAAGGGTTTAATTTAATGAAAAAACTTTTGGTAGGTTTTAGTCAGATGTGGTGAGGGGCATATAACTCACGTCTGTATGGACATGAGGAGACGCTCGACGTCACAGTGGACGGAGAAAAAATTATTATATGTGGCTCTGCAACATCATCACCCACAACAATGATGGCGGCCATTTTAACCAACTCGACGCCTGTATGGGCTGAAGAGAAAATTTTCCAAAGCTCTGCTACATCACCCACCTTCAAAATGATGGCAGCTGTACTCATTTTTACGGTTTTTGTGTCATTCAGGCATATCTCGCGACGCGTTTCGAACTTTCCCAAGGTTCTCATCAGGCGAATTGGAATGACAACTGTCTCTGTTCCCTCTGCAACTACAGAGTGCTTGAGGGCGTGGTCCCTCCAGACTTTATAGTGGTAGAGGGCGGGGTGCCCCTCCCACTACTAAATACCTTTCAGCACTGTATGGTGCTTCATAAATAGTTTTTTCACTATCAATAAATTTTGTTTTTAATTTTAATATTTAATAATCATACACATACACTCACAGACATCACACACAATCCAATCCAGACGAAGGGCAATCCAAAAGCTCAGAGGCGGTGGCGCGGGCTTGGTTAGGTGAAGAGGAAATCCAAGATCTAGGACCCTGAGGTCCCAGAAATGGCTGTGCACTGGCCTACTTTCTACTGACCACTAAAGGACACCACAGGCCCAGAAAGGAGAATGGTCACACCATAGAGAGATACATATATAATTATTAAATAAAAAAATAGAGGGCTAAAATCGCCAGGTTTCAAATCAAACGGGCTATGTTGCCGTGGTTTATACCGCCAAGGGTTTAATTTAATGAAAAAACTTTTGGTAGGTTTTAGTCAGATGTGGTGAGGGGCATATAACTCACGTCTGTATGGACATGAGGAGACGCTCGACGTCACAGTGGACGGAGAAAAAATTATTATATGTGGCTCTGCAACATCATCACCCACAACAATGATGGCGGCCATTTTAACCAACTCGACGCCTGTATGGGCTGAAGAGAAAATTTTCCAAAGCTCTGCTACATCACCCACCTTCAAAATGATGGCAGCTGTACTCATTTTTACGGTTTTTGTGTCATTCAGGCATATCTCGCGACGCGTTTCGAACTTTCCCAAGGTTCTCATCAGGCGAATTGGAATGACAACTGTCTCTGTTCCCTCTGCAACTACAGAGTGCTTGAGGGCGTGGTCCCTCCAGACTTTATAGTGGTAGAGGGCGGGGTGCCCCTCCCACTACTAAATACCTTTCAGCACTGTATGGTGCTTCATAAATAGTTTTTTCACTATCAATAAATTTTGTTTTTAATTTTAATATTTAATAATCATACACATACACTCACAGACATCACACACAATCCAATCCAGACGAAGGGCAATCCAAAAGCTCAGAGGCGGTGGCGCGGGCTTGGTTAGGTGAAGAGGAAATCCAAGATCTAGGACCCTGAGGTCCCAGAAATGGCTGTGCACTGGCCTACTTTCTACTGACCACTAAAGGACACCACAGGCCCAGAAAGGAGAATGGTCACACCATAGAGAGATACATATATAATTATTAAATAAAAAAATAGAGGGCTAAAATCGCCAGGTTTCAAATCAAACGGGCTATGTTGCCGTGGTTTATACCGCCAAGGGTTTAATTTAATGAAAAAACTTTTGGTAGGTTTTAGTCAGATGTGGTGAGGGGCATATAACTCACGTCTGTATGGACATGAGGAGACGCTCGACGTCACAGTGGACGGAGAAAAAATTATTATATGTGGCTCTGCAACATCATCACCCACAACAATGATGGCGGCCATTTTAACCAACTCGACGCCTGTATGGGCTGAAGAGAAAATTTTCCAAAGCTCTGCTACATCACCCACCTTCAAAATGATGGCAGCTGTACTCATTTTTACGGTTTTTGTGTCATTCAGGCATATCTCGCGACGCGTTTCGAACTTTCCCAAGGTTCTCATCAGGCGAATTGGAATGACAACTGTCTCTGTTCCCTCTGCAACTACAGAGTGCTTGAGGGCGTGGTCCCTCCAGACTTTATAGTGGTAGAGGGCGGGGTGCCCCTCCCACTACTAAATACCTTTCAGCACTGTATGGTGCTTCATAAATAGTTTTTTCACTATCAATAAATTTTGTTTTTAATTTTAATATTTAATAATCATACACATACACTCACAGACATCACACACAATCCAATCCAGACGAAGGGCAATCCAAAAGCTCAGAGGCGGTGGCGCGGGCTTGGTTAGGTGAAGAGGAAATCCAAGATCTAGGACCCTGAGGTCCCAGAAATGGCTGTGCACTGGCCTACTTTCTACTGACCACTAAAGGACACCACAGGCCCAGAAAGGAGAATGGTCACACCATAGAGAGATACATATATAATTATTAAATAAAAAAATAGAGGGCTAAAATCGCCAGGTTTCAAATCAAACGGGCTATGTTGCCGTGGTTTATACCGCCAAGGGTTTAATTTAATGAAAAAACTTTTGGTAGGTTTTAGTCAGATGTGGTGAGGGGCATATAACTCACGTCTGTATGGACATGAGGAGACGCTCGACGTCACAGTGGACGGAGAAAAAATTATTATATGTGGCTCTGCAACATCATCACCCACAACAATGATGGCGGCCATTTTAACCAACTCGACGCCTGTATGGGCTGAAGAGAAAATTTTCCAAAGCTCTGCTACATCACCCACCTTCAAAATGATGGCAGCTGTACTCATTTTTACGGTTTTTGTGTCATTCAGGCATATCTCGCGACGCGTTTCGAACTTTCCCAAGGTTCTCATCAGGCGAATTGGAATGACAACTGTCTCTGTTCCCTCTGCAACTACAGAGTGCTTGAGGGCGTGGTCCCTCCAGACTTTATAGTGGTAGAGGGCGGGGTGCCCCTCCCACTACTAAATACCTTTCAGCACTGTATGGTGCTTCATAAATAGTTTTTTCACTATCAATAAATTTTGTTTTTAATTTTAATATTTAATAATCATACACATACACTCACAGACATCACACACAATCCAATCCAGACGAAGGGCAATCCAAAAGCTCAGAGGCGGTGGCGCGGGCTTGGTTAGGTGAAGAGGAAATCCAAGATCTAGGACCCTGAGGTCCCAGAAATGGCTGTGCACTGGCCTACTTTCTACTGACCACTAAAGGACACCACAGGCCCAGAAAGGAGAATGGTCACACCATAGAGAGATACATATATAATTATTAAATAAAAAAATAGAGGGCTAAAATCGCCAGGTTTCAAATCAAACGGGCTATGTTGCCGTGGTTTATACCGCCAAGGGTTTAATTTAATGAAAAAACTTTTGGTAGGTTTTAGTCAGATGTGGTGAGGGGCATATAACTCACGTCTGTATGGACATGAGGAGACGCTCGACGTCACAGTGGACGGAGAAAAAATTATTATATGTGGCTCTGCAACATCATCACCCACAACAATGATGGCGGCCATTTTAACCAACTCGACGCCTGTATGGGCTGAAGAGAAAATTTTCCAAAGCTCTGCTACATCACCCACCTTCAAAATGATGGCAGCTGTACTCATTTTTACGGTTTTTGTGTCATTCAGGCATATCTCGCGACGCGTTTCGAACTTTCCCAAGGTTCTCATCAGGCGAATTGGAATGACAACTGTCTCTGTTCCCTCTGCAACTACAGAGTGCTTGAGGGCGTGGTCCCTCCAGACTTTATAGTGGTAGAGGGCGGGGTGCCCCTCCCACTACTAAATACCTTTCAGCACTGTATGGTGCTTCATAAATAGTTTTTTCACTATCAATAAATTTTGTTTTTAATTTTAATATTTAATAATCATACACATACACTCACAGACATCACACACAATCCAATCCAGACGAAGGGCAATCCAAAAGCTCAGAGGCGGTGGCGCGGGCTTGGTTAGGTGAAGAGGAAATCCAAGATCTAGGACCCTGAGGTCCCAGAAATGGCTGTGCACTGGCCTACTTTCTACTGACCACTAAAGGACACCACAGGCCCAGAAAGGAGAATGGTCACACCATAGAGAGATACATATATAATTATTAAATAAAAAAATAGAGGGCTAAAATCGCCAGGTTTCAAATCAAACGGGCTATGTTGCCGTGGTTTATACCGCCAAGGGTTTAATTTAATGAAAAAACTTTTGGTAGGTTTTAGTCAGATGTGGTGAGGGGCATATAACTCACGTCTGTATGGACATGAGGAGACGCTCGACGTCACAGTGGACGGAGAAAAAATTATTATATGTGGCTCTGCAACATCATCACCCACAACAATGATGGCGGCCATTTTAACCAACTCGACGCCTGTATGGGCTGAAGAGAAAATTTTCCAAAGCTCTGCTACATCACCCACCTTCAAAATGATGGCAGCTGTACTCATTTTTACGGTTTTTGTGTCATTCAGGCATATCTCGCGACGCGTTTCGAACTTTCCCAAGGTTCTCATCAGGCGAATTGGAATGACAACTGTCTCTGTTCCCTCTGCAACTACAGAGTGCTTGAGGGCGTGGTCCCTCCAGACTTTATAGTGGTAGAGGGCGGGGTGCCCCTCCCACTACTAAATACCTTTCAGCACTGTATGGTGCTTCATAAATAGTTTTTTCACTATCAATAAATTTTGTTTTTAATTTTAATATTTAATAATCATACACATACACTCACAGACATCACACACAATCCAATCCAGACGAAGGGCAATCCAAAAGCTCAGAGGCGGTGGCGCGGGCTTGGTTAGGTGAAGAGGAAATCCAAGATCTAGGACCCTGAGGTCCCAGAAATGGCTGTGCACTGGCCTACTTTCTACTGACCACTAAAGGACACCACAGGCCCAGAAAGGAGAATGGTCACACCATAGAGAGATACATATATAATTATTAAATAAAAAAATAGAGGGCTAAAATCGCCAGGTTTCAAATCAAACGGGCTATGTTGCCGTGGTTTATACCGCCAAGGGTTTAATTTAATGAAAAAACTTTTGGTAGGTTTTAGTCAGATGTGGTGAGGGGCATATAACTCACGTCTGTATGGACATGAGGAGACGCTCGACGTCACAGTGGACGGAGAAAAAATTATTATATGTGGCTCTGCAACATCATCACCCACAACAATGATGGCGGCCATTTTAACCAACTCGACGCCTGTATGGGCTGAAGAGAAAATTTTCCAAAGCTCTGCTACATCACCCACCTTCAAAATGATGGCAGCTGTACTCATTTTTACGGTTTTTGTGTCATTCAGGCATATCTCGCGACGCGTTTCGAACTTTCCCAAGGTTCTCATCAGGCGAATTGGAATGACAACTGTCTCTGTTCCCTCTGCAACTACAGAGTGCTTGAGGGCGTGGTCCCTCCAGACTTTATAGTGGTAGAGGGCGGGGTGCCCCTCCCACTACTAAATACCTTTCAGCACTGTATGGTGCTTCATAAATAGTTTTTTCACTATCAATAAATTTTGTTTTTAATTTTAATATTTAATAATCATACACATACACTCACAGACATCACACACAATCCAATCCAGACGAAGGGCAATCCAAAAGCTCAGAGGCGGTGGCGCGGGCTTGGTTAGGTGAAGAGGAAATCCAAGATCTAGGACCCTGAGGTCCCAGAAATGGCTGTGCACTGGCCTACTTTCTACTGACCACTAAAGGACACCACAGGCCCAGAAAGGAGAATGGTCACACCATAGAGAGATACATATATAATTATTAAATAAAAAAATAGAGGGCTAAAATCGCCAGGTTTCAAATCAAACGGGCTATGTTGCCGTGGTTTATACCGCCAAGGGTTTAATTTAATGAAAAAACTTTTGGTAGGTTTTAGTCAGATGTGGTGAGGGGCATATAACTCACGTCTGTATGGACATGAGGAGACGCTCGACGTCACAGTGGACGGAGAAAAAATTATTATATGTGGCTCTGCAACATCATCACCCACAACAATGATGGCGGCCATTTTAACCAACTCGACGCCTGTATGGGCTGAAGAGAAAATTTTCCAAAGCTCTGCTACATCACCCACCTTCAAAATGATGGCAGCTGTACTCATTTTTACGGTTTTTGTGTCATTCAGGCATATCTCGCGACGCGTTTCGAACTTTCCCAAGGTTCTCATCAGGCGAATTGGAATGACAACTGTCTCTGTTCCCTCTGCAACTACAGAGTGCTTGAGGGCGTGGTCCCTCCAGACTTTATAGTGGTAGAGGGCGGGGTGCCCCTCCCACTACTAAATACCTTTCAGCACTGTATGGTGCTTCATAAATAGTTTTTTCACTATCAATAAATTTTGTTTTTAATTTTAATATTTAATAATCATACACATACACTCACAGACATCACACACAATCCAATCCAGACGAAGGGCAATCCAAAAGCTCAGAGGCGGTGGCGCGGGCTTGGTTAGGTGAAGAGGAAATCCAAGATCTAGGACCCTGAGGTCCCAGAAATGGCTGTGCACTGGCCTACTTTCTACTGACCACTAAAGGACACCACAGGCCCAGAAAGGAGAATGGTCACACCATAGAGAGATACATATATAATTATTAAATAAAAAAATAGAGGGCTAAAATCGCCAGGTTTCAAATCAAACGGGCTATGTTGCCGTGGTTTATACCGCCAAGGGTTTAATTTAATGAAAAAACTTTTGGTAGGTTTTAGTCAGATGTGGTGAGGGGCATATAACTCACGTCTGTATGGACATGAGGAGACGCTCGACGTCACAGTGGACGGAGAAAAAATTATTATATGTGGCTCTGCAACATCATCACCCACAACAATGATGGCGGCCATTTTAACCAACTCGACGCCTGTATGGGCTGAAGAGAAAATTTTCCAAAGCTCTGCTACATCACCCACCTTCAAAATGATGGCAGCTGTACTCATTTTTACGGTTTTTGTGTCATTCAGGCATATCTCGCGACGCGTTTCGAACTTTCCCAAGGTTCTCATCAGGCGAATTGGAATGACAACTGTCTCTGTTCCCTCTGCAACTACAGAGTGCTTGAGGGCGTGGTCCCTCCAGACTTTATAGTGGTAGAGGGCGGGGTGCCCCTCCCACTACTAAATACCTTTCAGCACTGTATGGTGCTTCATAAATAGTTTTTTCACTATCAATAAATTTTGTTTTTAATTTTAATATTTAATAATCATACACATACACTCACAGACATCACACACAATCCAATCCAGACGAAGGGCAATCCAAAAGCTCAGAGGCGGTGGCGCGGGCTTGGTTAGGTGAAGAGGAAATCCAAGATCTAGGACCCTGAGGTCCCAGAAATGGCTGTGCACTGGCCTACTTTCTACTGACCACTAAAGGACACCACAGGCCCAGAAAGGAGAATGGTCACACCATAGAGAGATACATATATAATTATTAAATAAAAAAATAGAGGGCTAAAATCGCCAGGTTTCAAATCAAACGGGCTATGTTGCCGTGGTTTATACCGCCAAGGGTTTAATTTAATGAAAAAACTTTTGGTAGGTTTTAGTCAGATGTGGTGAGGGGCATATAACTCACGTCTGTATGGACATGAGGAGACGCTCGACGTCACAGTGGACGGAGAAAAAATTATTATATGTGGCTCTGCAACATCATCACCCACAACAATGATGGCGGCCATTTTAACCAACTCGACGCCTGTATGGGCTGAAGAGAAAATTTTCCAAAGCTCTGCTACATCACCCACCTTCAAAATGATGGCAGCTGTACTCATTTTTACGGTTTTTGTGTCATTCAGGCATATCTCGCGACGCGTTTCGAACTTTCCCAAGGTTCTCATCAGGCGAATTGGAATGACAACTGTCTCTGTTCCCTCTGCAACTACAGAGTGCTTGAGGGCGTGGTCCCTCCAGACTTTATAGTGGTAGAGGGCGGGGTGCCCCTCCCACTACTAAATACCTTTCAGCACTGTATGGTGCTTCATAAATAGTTTTTTCACTATCAATAAATTTTGTTTTTAATTTTAATATTTAATAATCATACACATACACTCACAGACATCACACACAATCCAATCCAGACGAAGGGCAATCCAAAAGCTCAGAGGCGGTGGCGCGGGCTTGGTTAGGTGAAGAGGAAATCCAAGATCTAGGACCCTGAGGTCCCAGAAATGGCTGTGCACTGGCCTACTTTCTACTGACCACTAAAGGACACCACAGGCCCAGAAAGGAGAATGGTCACACCATAGAGAGATACATATATAATTATTAAATAAAAAAATAGAGGGCTAAAATCGCCAGGTTTCAAATCAAACGGGCTATGTTGCCGTGGTTTATACCGCCAAGGGTTTAATTTAATGAAAAAACTTTTGGTAGGTTTTAGTCAGATGTGGTGAGGGGCATATAACTCACGTCTGTATGGACATGAGGAGACGCTCGACGTCACAGTGGACGGAGAAAAAATTATTATATGTGGCTCTGCAACATCATCACCCACAACAATGATGGCGGCCATTTTAACCAACTCGACGCCTGTATGGGCTGAAGAGAAAATTTTCCAAAGCTCTGCTACATCACCCACCTTCAAAATGATGGCAGCTGTACTCATTTTTACGGTTTTTGTGTCATTCAGGCATATCTCGCGACGCGTTTCGAACTTTCCCAAGGTTCTCATCAGGCGAATTGGAATGACAACTGTCTCTGTTCCCTCTGCAACTACAGAGTGCTTGAGGGCGTGGTCCCTCCAGACTTTATAGTGGTAGAGGGCGGGGTGCCCCTCCCACTACTAAATACCTTTCAGCACTGTATGGTGCTTCATAAATAGTTTTTTCACTATCAATAAATTTTGTTTTTAATTTTAATATTTAATAATCATACACATACACTCACAGACATCACACACAATCCAATCCAGACGAAGGGCAATCCAAAAGCTCAGAGGCGGTGGCGCGGGCTTGGTTAGGTGAAGAGGAAATCCAAGATCTAGGACCCTGAGGTCCCAGAAATGGCTGTGCACTGGCCTACTTTCTACTGACCACTAAAGGACACCACAGGCCCAGAAAGGAGAATGGTCACACCATAGAGAGATACATATATAATTATTAAATAAAAAAATAGAGGGCTAAAATCGCCAGGTTTCAAATCAAACGGGCTATGTTGCCGTGGTTTATACCGCCAAGGGTTTAATTTAATGAAAAAACTTTTGGTAGGTTTTAGTCAGATGTGGTGAGGGGCATATAACTCACGTCTGTATGGACATGAGGAGACGCTCGACGTCACAGTGGACGGAGAAAAAATTATTATATGTGGCTCTGCAACATCATCACCCACAACAATGATGGCGGCCATTTTAACCAACTCGACGCCTGTATGGGCTGAAGAGAAAATTTTCCAAAGCTCTGCTACATCACCCACCTTCAAAATGATGGCAGCTGTACTCATTTTTACGGTTTTTGTGTCATTCAGGCATATCTCGCGACGCGTTTCGAACTTTCCCAAGGTTCTCATCAGGCGAATTGGAATGACAACTGTCTCTGTTCCCTCTGCAACTACAGAGTGCTTGAGGGCGTGGTCCCTCCAGACTTTATAGTGGTAGAGGGCGGGGTGCCCCTCCCACTACTAAATACCTTTCAGCACTGTATGGTGCTTCATAAATAGTTTTTTCACTATCAATAAATTTTGTTTTTAATTTTAATATTTAATAATCATACACATACACTCACAGACATCACACACAATCCAATCCAGACGAAGGGCAATCCAAAAGCTCAGAGGCGGTGGCGCGGGCTTGGTTAGGTGAAGAGGAAATCCAAGATCTAGGACCCTGAGGTCCCAGAAATGGCTGTGCACTGGCCTACTTTCTACTGACCACTAAAGGACACCACAGGCCCAGAAAGGAGAATGGTCACACCATAGAGAGATACATATATAATTATTAAATAAAAAAATAGAGGGCTAAAATCGCCAGGTTTCAAATCAAACGGGCTATGTTGCCGTGGTTTATACCGCCAAGGGTTTAATTTAATGAAAAAACTTTTGGTAGGTTTTAGTCAGATGTGGTGAGGGGCATATAACTCACGTCTGTATGGACATGAGGAGACGCTCGACGTCACAGTGGACGGAGAAAAAATTATTATATGTGGCTCTGCAACATCATCACCCACAACAATGATGGCGGCCATTTTAACCAACTCGACGCCTGTATGGGCTGAAGAGAAAATTTTCCAAAGCTCTGCTACATCACCCACCTTCAAAATGATGGCAGCTGTACTCATTTTTACGGTTTTTGTGTCATTCAGGCATATCTCGCGACGCGTTTCGAACTTTCCCAAGGTTCTCATCAGGCGAATTGGAATGACAACTGTCTCTGTTCCCTCTGCAACTACAGAGTGCTTGAGGGCGTGGTCCCTCCAGACTTTATAGTGGTAGAGGGCGGGGTGCCCCTCCCACTACTAAATACCTTTCAGCACTGTATGGTGCTTCATAAATAGTTTTTTCACTATCAATAAATTTTGTTTTTAATTTTAATATTTAATAATCATACACATACACTCACAGACATCACACACAATCCAATCCAGACGAAGGGCAATCCAAAAGCTCAGAGGCGGTGGCGCGGGCTTGGTTAGGTGAAGAGGAAATCCAAGATCTAGGACCCTGAGGTCCCAGAAATGGCTGTGCACTGGCCTACTTTCTACTGACCACTAAAGGACACCACAGGCCCAGAAAGGAGAATGGTCACACCATAGAGAGATACATATATAATTATTAAATAAAAAAATAGAGGGCTAAAATCGCCAGGTTTCAAATCAAACGGGCTATGTTGCCGTGGTTTATACCGCCAAGGGTTTAATTTAATGAAAAAACTTTTGGTAGGTTTTAGTCAGATGTGGTGAGGGGCATATAACTCACGTCTGTATGGACATGAGGAGACGCTCGACGTCACAGTGGACGGAGAAAAAATTATTATATGTGGCTCTGCAACATCATCACCCACAACAATGATGGCGGCCATTTTAACCAACTCGACGCCTGTATGGGCTGAAGAGAAAATTTTCCAAAGCTCTGCTACATCACCCACCTTCAAAATGATGGCAGCTGTACTCATTTTTACGGTTTTTGTGTCATTCAGGCATATCTCGCGACGCGTTTCGAACTTTCCCAAGGTTCTCATCAGGCGAATTGGAATGACAACTGTCTCTGTTCCCTCTGCAACTACAGAGTGCTTGAGGGCGTGGTCCCTCCAGACTTTATAGTGGTAGAGGGCGGGGTGCCCCTCCCACTACTAAATACCTTTCAGCACTGTATGGTGCTTCATAAATAGTTTTTTCACTATCAATAAATTTTGTTTTTAATTTTAATATTTAATAATCATACACATACACTCACAGACATCACACACAATCCAATCCAGACGAAGGGCAATCCAAAAGCTCAGAGGCGGTGGCGCGGGCTTGGTTAGGTGAAGAGGAAATCCAAGATCTAGGACCCTGAGGTCCCAGAAATGGCTGTGCACTGGCCTACTTTCTACTGACCACTAAAGGACACCACAGGCCCAGAAAGGAGAATGGTCACACCATAGAGAGATACATATATAATTATTAAATAAAAAAATAGAGGGCTAAAATCGCCAGGTTTCAAATCAAACGGGCTATGTTGCCGTGGTTTATACCGCCAAGGGTTTAATTTAATGAAAAAACTTTTGGTAGGTTTTAGTCAGATGTGGTGAGGGGCATATAACTCACGTCTGTATGGACATGAGGAGACGCTCGACGTCACAGTGGACGGAGAAAAAATTATTATATGTGGCTCTGCAACATCATCACCCACAACAATGATGGCGGCCATTTTAACCAACTCGACGCCTGTATGGGCTGAAGAGAAAATTTTCCAAAGCTCTGCTACATCACCCACCTTCAAAATGATGGCAGCTGTACTCATTTTTACGGTTTTTGTGTCATTCAGGCATATCTCGCGACGCGTTTCGAACTTTCCCAAGGTTCTCATCAGGCGAATTGGAATGACAACTGTCTCTGTTCCCTCTGCAACTACAGAGTGCTTGAGGGCGTGGTCCCTCCAGACTTTATAGTGGTAGAGGGCGGGGTGCCCCTCCCACTACTAAATACCTTTCAGCACTGTATGGTGCTTCATAAATAGTTTTTTCACTATCAATAAATTTTGTTTTTAATTTTAATATTTAATAATCATACACATACACTCACAGACATCACACACAATCCAATCCAGACGAAGGGCAATCCAAAAGCTCAGAGGCGGTGGCGCGGGCTTGGTTAGGTGAAGAGGAAATCCAAGATCTAGGACCCTGAGGTCCCAGAAATGGCTGTGCACTGGCCTACTTTCTACTGACCACTAAAGGACACCACAGGCCCAGAAAGGAGAATGGTCACACCATAGAGAGATACATATATAATTATTAAATAAAAAAATAGAGGGCTAAAATCGCCAGGTTTCAAATCAAACGGGCTATGTTGCCGTGGTTTATACCGCCAAGGGTTTAATTTAATGAAAAAACTTTTGGTAGGTTTTAGTCAGATGTGGTGAGGGGCATATAACTCACGTCTGTATGGACATGAGGAGACGCTCGACGTCACAGTGGACGGAGAAAAAATT
Source organism: Scardinius erythrophthalmus (assembly GCF_964197995.2). Lineage (NCBI taxonomy): Eukaryota > Metazoa > Chordata > Actinopteri > Cypriniformes > Leuciscidae > Scardinius > Scardinius erythrophthalmus. The sequence goes on from NW_028296127.1 coordinate 33,121, forward strand.
ATTATATGTGGCTCTGCAACATCATCACCCACAACAATGATGGCGGCCATTTTAACCAACTCGACGCCTGTATGGGCTGAAGAGAAAATTTTCCAAAGCTCTGCTACATCACCCACCTTCAAAATGATGGCAGCTGTACTCATTTTTACGGTTTTTGTGTCATTCAGGCATATCTCGCGACGCGTTTCGAACTTTCCCAAGGTTCTCATCAGGCGAATTGGAATGACAACTGTCTCTGTTCCCTCTGCAACTACAGAGTGCTTGAGGGCGTGGTCCCTCCAGACTTTATAGTGGTAGAGGGCGGGGTGCCCCTCCCACTACTAAATACCTTTCAGCACTGTATGGTGCTTCATAAATAGTTTTTTCACTATCAATAAATTTTGTTTTTAATTTTAATATTTAATAATCATACACATACACTCACAGACATCACACACAATCCAATCCAGACGAAGGGCAATCCAAAAGCTCAGAGGCGGTGGCGCGGGCTTGGTTAGGTGAAGAGGAAATCCAAGATCTAGGACCCTGAGGTCCCAGAAATGGCTGTGCACTGGCCTACTTTCTACTGACCACTAAAGGACACCACAGGCCCAGAAAGGAGAATGGTCACACCATAGAGAGATACATATATAATTATTAAATAAAAAAATAGAGGGCTAAAATCGCCAGGTTTCAAATCAAACGGGCTATGTTGCCGTGGTTTATACCGCCAAGGGTTTAATTTAATGAAAAAACTTTTGGTAGGTTTTAGTCAGATGTGGTGAGGGGCATATAACTCACGTCTGTATGGACATGAGGAGACGCTCGACGTCACAGTGGACGGAGAAAAAATTATTATATGTGGCTCTGCAACATCATCACCCACAACAATGATGGCGGCCATTTTAACCAACTCGACGCCTGTATGGGCTGAAGAGAAAATTTTCCAAAGCTCTGCTACATCACCCACCTTCAAAATGATGGCAGCTGTACTCATTTTTACGGTTTTTGTGTCATTCAGGCATATCTCGCGACGCGTTTCGAACTTTCCCAAGGTTCTCATCAGGCGAATTGGAATGACAACTGTCTCTGTTCCCTCTGCAACTACAGAGTGCTTGAGGGCGTGGTCCCTCCAGACTTTATAGTGGTAGAGGGCGGGGTGCCCCTCCCACTACTAAATACCTTTCAGCACTGTATGGTGCTTCATAAATAGTTTTTTCACTATCAATAAATTTTGTTTTTAATTTTAATATTTAATAATCATACACATACACTCACAGACATCACACACAATCCAATCCAGACGAAGGGCAATCCAAAAGCTCAGAGGCGGTGGCGCGGGCTTGGTTAGGTGAAGAGGAAATCCAAGATCTAGGACCCTGAGGTCCCAGAAATGGCTGTGCACTGGCCTACTTTCTACTGACCACTAAAGGACACCACAGGCCCAGAAAGGAGAATGGTCACACCATAGAGAGATACATATATAATTATTAAATAAAAAAATAGAGGGCTAAAATCGCCAGGTTTCAAATCAAACGGGCTATGTTGCCGTGGTTTATACCGCCAAGGGTTTAATTTAATGAAAAAACTTTTGGTAGGTTTTAGTCAGATGTGGTGAGGGGCATATAACTCACGTCTGTATGGACATGAGGAGACGCTCGACGTCACAGTGGACGGAGAAAAAATTATTATATGTGGCTCTGCAACATCATCACCCACAACAATGATGGCGGCCATTTTAACCAACTCGACGCCTGTATGGGCTGAAGAGAAAATTTTCCAAAGCTCTGCTACATCACCCACCTTCAAAATGATGGCAGCTGTACTCATTTTTACGGTTTTTGTGTCATTCAGGCATATCTCGCGACGCGTTTCGAACTTTCCCAAGGTTCTCATCAGGCGAATTGGAATGA
>NW_028296126.1:0-34970 GCF_964197995.2 Scardinius erythrophthalmus
CATTTTTCGCATGGGTATATTGGGTCATAAAGAAAATGGGCGTGGCAAAATGCACTCAAAAGCCTATAAATCCTAAACAAAAACTCAGAACTTCACGAAAATTGGTGAGCTTATGTGCCATAACATCATTAACAAGCATGCAAAATTTCATGGAGATCGGACTATAGATGGTGCTATAACTGTTAAAAAGCTTTAAAAAACACATATTTCCTATGGTAAATTGCCTGTATTGGCTGTAAATGGACTTTTCCATCTATTATTTCAGTGGTTAAAAGCTTTCTAAATAAATCTTAATGTCTTAAATGCTTATGTGCCTAAAGGCCTTAAATGCTTGAACCCCGATAAATGCTGCTTGCAGCTTTAATTATTATTATTATTATTATTATTATTCTGCCGTAAAACGCATCGTGCAGCCCAAACCGTAAGGGCTAGAGCTTTGAAACTTTGCCAGATGGTAGTACAAAAATCGAGGAGAGGTTATCAAATTATGACCTCGATTGGCCCATAGGTGGCGCTATAACAACCAAAAGCGCGAAAGTGGTCATAACTCCTGGACCGTATGTCGTAGACACAAGTGTCTTATATCATTGGAAAGCTGGTCGTCTGACGAACAAAACGTATATCTCCGATTTCATTTCCGTCATGATAGATTTTCCGCCATTTTGAATTTTGTCGAAAACCTACTTTTGCGAACTAGTCCCTGGTTTTTTGCTCGATCGGAACCAAACCAGTGCAGAATTGTTCTCTGGAGACTGAAGATCAATAATTATCGAAAAAAAGTTGAAATTTCGATTCAGGGTCGCTAGGGGGCGCAAAATTGACGTTGTGGGCGGAGCCTATTTTACTAAAATGGCTATAACTCCAGAAGTAAATGAGGTATTTTCAACAAACTTGGTACACATATGTAAGAGGTCAATCTGAGGACACGGTAAAAAAATCGCGGCGATTGGCCACATGGTGGCGCTATAACATGAAAAAAACATAAAACAGGCTATAACCACCTGACCGTTAGTCCGATTGACTTGAAAATTGGTATGCAGTGTCTTGGTCCAAGGTGCCATGTATGTCTATGAGGACATTGGTGTATCTCAAAAAACATGGCCGCCATTGGCCAATGAAGTTGAGCACCTATTAGACAAGGTTAACGGAGGCCGATCGGAACGAAACTCGGTGGGCATGTTCGACTCATGGCCCTAGAGGTCTGTAAGAATTTTGAAAGAAATCGGCCACTAGTTGGCGCTAACGAGTTTTATGGCTCTGTAATCACGTGGTGTTAGATATATTGTCACAAAATGCATATCATTTGATAGATCTGCTCATGCTGAACAACTTTGCCTCTAGAACCATTGCTGTCAATCAAACCGTTCATTAAATATTCATGAATATGTTAAAAACCTACTTTTGCGAACTAGTCCCTGGTTTTTTGCCCGATCGGAACCAGACCAGTCTAGGACAATTCTATGGACTCTCTAGATCAATAATTATCAAAAAAAAGTTGAACTTTTGTATTTGTATGGCTGTAATAGGGTCATTTATAAAATGGGTGTGGCAAAATACACTCAAAAGCCTATAAATCCTAAATGAAAACTCAGAACTTCACAGAAATTGGTGAGCATATGTGTCATAACATCACAAACAAGCTTGCAAAATTTTATGGAGATTGGACAATAGTTGGCGCTATAACTGTTAAAAAGCTTTAAAACCATATATTTCCTATGGTAAACTGCCTGTATTGGCTGTAAATGGTCTTTTCCATGTCTGATCATATAATTTTCATATCATAATGTTCAAAACTAGTGCAATACAATTCTCTGGACTCACTAGATCAATAATTGTCAGAAAAAGTTGAACTACTTCATTTGGATAGCTATAATAGGTTCACTTCAAAATCTGGCCTTTACCAAGTGTCCCCGAAAGCCTATATCTCTTTAATCAATGCTCAGACCTTCTTAAAAACAAGTCAGAACGTGTGAAATATCACCCTGAACAAGCATGAAAATTTTCAGACAGATCGGACAAAATTTGCCTCTATAACAGTTAAAAAGGTGAAAATGATATGATTTAATGGCATGTTAAGCCAATAAGTGGTATTTTACTGCCCCCTGCTGTTTAAAATAGTCATTTTCTCATATTGGTATTGGTATCAGCCATGGTAAATCATGATAAATGATGGTGTGTGTGTGTGTGTGTGTGTGTGTGTGTGTGTGTGTGTGTGTGTGTGTGTGGTACAAATATAACAAAGGTTTTATTTTCCAACATGAAAACAAACATAACAGAGTGCTAGTGCACAAACAATAACCGACAATGATAATGGATGAGAGGGGAACTTAAATACACAGATCAAGACAAGGACAACAGGTGACGGTTATGATGATGAGGAGCAGGTGATGATGAGGAGGGTGATGAGGAGCAGGTGCAGGTGATGACGACAGATGGTGAATGTGATGAAGACAGAAGGTGAATGTGATGAAGGTGAATGTGACACCAATATCACTGAAACATTTGTGTGTGTGTGTGTGTGTGTGTGTGTGTGTGTGTGTGTGTGTGTGTGTGTGTGTGTGTGTGTGTGTGTAGCATTATTGTGTGTAGCATATGTAGCAATTATGCATTATTGAGTTAACATGGAAACACTGGTTTGCTTTAGTGCAGAAAACTGGTCAAAATCATGAGGTTTAAAGTGAAAGTGAGCCAATAAGTGGTCTTCTACTGCCCTCTGCTGGCCATTCTACTTATTAATTAAATTTTTCCACATGTGCTTGCATTTATACTTGAATACACACTAAAAATCACTTATATAGCAATAACTATTATAACACAATCATATTTTGTCAGTGTTAATCACTTTATTTGCACTGACACTTCAAATAATTGCTAGTAATGTGGTAAATCATGGTAAATCATGGTTAACTATGCTCTGTGTGTGTGTGTGTGTGTGTGTGTGTGTGTGTGTGTGTGTGTGTGTGTGTGTGTGTGTGTGTGTGTAAGCATGCATTGAGTTAACATGGATAAACTGGTTTGCTTTAGTGCAGAAAACTGGTTTAAAGTGAAAGTGAGCCAATAAGTGGTCTTCTACTGCCCTCTGCTGGCCATTCTACTTATTAATGAAATATTTCAACATGTGCTTGCATTCATACTTGAATACACACAAAAAAAAATCACTTATATAGCAATAACTATTATAACACAATCATATTTTGTCAGTGTTAATCACTTTATTTGCACTGACACTTCAAATAATTGCTAGTAATGTGATAAATCAGGCTAGAAACATGGTAAATAATTGCTAGTAATGTGATAAATCAGGCTAGAAACATGGTAAATCAAAGTAAATAATACTAGATTGTCGTTTATCTCCTGGTAAATAATACTAGAACGTGGTATATCATGGTAAATCATGGTTAACTATGCTGTGTGTGTATGTGTGTGTGTGTGTGTGTGTGTGTGTGTGTGTGTGTGTGTGTGTGTGTGTGTTTGTGTGTGTGTGTGTGTGTGTGTGTGTGTGTGTGTGTGTGTGTGTGTGTGTGTGTGTGTGTAAGCATGCATTGAGTTAACATGGAAAAACTGGTTTGCTTTAGTGCAGAAAACTGGTTTAAAGTGAAAGTGAGCCAATAAGTGGTCTTCTACTGCCCTCTGCTGGCCATTCTACTTAATAATGAAATATTTTACATGTGCTTTTGCATTCATACTTGGACACACACTAAAAATCACGTATATAACTAACTATTATAACACAATAATATTTTGTCAGTGTTCATCACCTCATTTGCACTGACACTTCACATATTTGCTAGTAATGTGGTTAATCATGCTAGAAACATTGTAAATCATAGTAAATAATACTGAAATGAGGTGTATCAAGGTAAATCATGCTAGAATCCTAATAAATCATTCTGGAACATGGTATATGATAGTAAATCATGCTAGAATCATATTAAATAATTCTAGAATGTGGCAAATCGTTGTGGGAGGAGCCTATTTTACTCAAATGGCTATAACTCAAGAAGTAAATGAGATATCTTCACCAAACTCAGTACACATGTGTATGGGTTCAATTTGAGGTCACAGTAAACAATTCTATGGAGATCGGAGCATAGGTGGCGCTATAACTGTTAAAAAGCTTTAAAACCATATATATCCCATGGCAAATTGCCTGTATTGGCTGTAAATGGTCTTTTCCATCTATTATGTCAGTGGTTACATGCTTGCTAAATAAATCTTAATAACTTTTGATGCTTTTGTGCTTAAATGCCTTAAAGGCCTTAACTGCTTGAACCCCGATAAATGCTGCTTGCAGCTTTAATTATTATTATTATTTTTCCGCCATAAAACTGATCGGGCAGCCCAAACCGTAAGGCCTAGAGACGTGAAACTTGGCCAGATGGTAGTACTATTGCTCGCTACTCAGATACACGGACTCAGCCCAATCGGCCCATAGGTGGCGCTATAGCGATCAAAATTGCAAAACTGCTCATAACTTCTAGACCGTTAATTGTAGACTCAAGTGTCCTATATCATTGGAATCATTGGGTCAAGAAGGACAAAACTTATATCTCCGTTTTCATTTTCGGTAGGAAAAATTTTCCACTATTTTGCATTTTGTCCAGAACCTACTTTTGCGAACTAGTCCTAGAATTTTTAACCAATCAGAACCAAACCAGTGCAGAAATGTTCTCTGGAGTCTGAATATCAATAATTATCAAAAAAAAGTTGAAATTTCGATTCACGGTTGCTAAGGGGCGCCAAATTGTTCGAAGTGGGTGGAGCCAATTTTACTAAAATGGCTATAACTCGTCAATAGAATGAGATATCTTTACCAAATTTGGAACACCTGTGTTTGAGATTAATGTTTGGTCACGTGCTAAAAATCGTGACGATTGGCCACTAGGGGGTGCTATAACAGGACAAAAATATCTATAACGATCTGACCGTTAGTCCGATTGACTTGAAAATTGGTATGCAGTGTCTTGGTCCAAGGGGGCATGTATGTCTAAAAGGATATTGGCGTATCTCTAAAAACATGGCCGCCCCTGGCCAATGAGATTTGAGCACCTATTAAACAAGGTTAACGAAGTCCGATTGGAACGAAACTCGGTAGGCATGTTCGGCTCAAGCCCCTAGAGGTCTGTAAGAATTTTGAAAGAAATCGGCCACTAGTTGGCGCTAACGAGTTTTAAGGCTCTGTAATCACGTGGTGTAACAAATTTCGTCACAAAATGCATATCATTTGATAGATCTGCTCATGTTGAACAACTTTGCATCTAGAACCATTGCTGTCAATCAAACCATTCATTAATTATTCGTGAATATGTTAAAAACCTACTTTTGCGAACTTGTCCTAGGTTTTTTGCCCGATCGGAACCAGACCAGTCTAGGACAATTCTCTGGACTCTCTAGATCAATAATTATCAAAAAAAAGTTGAACTTTTGCATTTGGATGGCTGTAATAGGGTCATTTATAAAATGGTTGTGGCAAAATACACTAAAAAGCCTATAAATCCTAAACGAAAACTCAGAACTTCACGAAAATTGGTGAGCATATGTGCCATAACATTCTAAACAAGCGTGCAAAATTTCATGTAGATCGGACCATAGGTGGACCAATCGGTCCGCAATTTAGCATCCTCAATGTCTTGACTTCATGCACACCGAGTTTGGTGGCGATTGGATGAATTCTCTAGGAGGAGTGTTTCAAATTCCACAGCAAGCGTTCTCCAAACAACCCATAATAGCTGACTTCCTGTTGGGCTGGCGTATAACTTAAGAGTGCGAAAGTTGTTTGGCCCGATGAGATCTATATGTGTGCTGAGTTTCATATTAATAAATGCAAGCTAGTTTGATCTATGGACCAAGTTTTCGGATCCCATTTAAGGGGGCGCTGTTGAGCCCCCCTGCCACACCCGGGTACCAGCTTCAGCCTGGCCCTAATGGCCGCACGTTCTGACCTTTGTGCAAAGTTTCAAGAGTTTTCGAGCACGTTAAGGGCCCCAAAAGCCCCTGAAACCTTGAAAAACAATTATAAAAGCAAATTTCTCCTAACAGACAAATCCCCCACACACACAGAGACACAAATACAGAGAGAGAGAGAATTCTCCAAAAAATCACATTCAAACCAAAATATCTGACTTCCTGTTGGGCGGAGCTAATAACTGTAAATTAGAAAGTTGTCCGGCTCGATGAGAACAATATACATACCGATTTTTGTGATTCTAGGAAAAACTAAGCCCCCATTTTTGACTAAAGGTGGCGCTACTGAGCCCCTCACCACGCCCATTTCTGAAACTTTGCACATGTCTACTGGATAATAAATGTGATGTGTCTGTCGAGTTTCATGCATTTTCAAGCATGTGAAGTGTCTCAAAAGCATCCGAAAAGAATATTGAAGTTTGATGCGTTGCCACGGCAACAGTATCTAAGATATCAATAATCCTTTCACAGGTCTACATCTGCTGTGTGTCTACATTATACACATAAAGTTTGAAGCAAATCGGGTAAAAATAAGAGAGTGATTTCAAAGCATTTTAAAAGTGACACACTTCCTGCTGCCAGTTGGTGTGCTATAACTTTGACTCCCAATAGTCACATCCTTGTGTTCGGCCTCTTACAATGAATACACTGCTGAAGTTTCATCAAGATCAGTTGATGTATGCTGAAGTTATAATACATTTCCTGTGTACCTTATTCGCCATAAATTCGTTTCCTTGCCACGGCCAAACCGTTCGAAATATCAAAAATCCGTCCGCAATTTAGCATCCTCAATGTCTTGACTTCATGCTGACTGAGTTTGGAGGCGAATGGATGAATTTCCTAGGAGGAGTACATCAAATTCCACAGCATGCGTTTCCAAACAACCCATAATAGCCAACTTCCTGTTGGGCTGGCGTAAAACTTAGAGCACGAAAGTTGTTCGGCCCGATGAGATCCATATGTGTACCGAGTTTCATATTATTACATGCAAGCGTGTCTGATTTATGGACAAGTGTTAGGATCCCGTTCCAGGGGGCGCTGTCGAGCCCCCCTGCCACGCCCGGGTACCAGCTTCAGGCCGGCCCTGATGGCCTTCGCCCTTTCAGGGCTTGGGCCCTAATAATCCTAACGAAAACAATAGGGCCTTCGCCCTTTCAGGGCTTGGGCCCTAATAATAATAATAATCCTAACGAAAACAATAGGGCCTTCGCCCTTTCAGGGCTTGGGCCTTAATAATCCTACCGAAAACAATAGGGCCTTCGCCCTTTCAGGGCTTGGGCCCTAATAATAATAAATAATCCTACCGAAAACAATAGGGCCTTCGCCCTTTCAGGGCTTGGGCCCTAATAATCCTACCGGAAACAATAGGGCCTTCACCCTTTCAGGGCTTGTGCCCTAAAAATTAATCCTACCGAAAACAATAGGGCCTTCGCCCTTTCAGGGCTTGGGCCCTAATAATAATAAATAATCCTACCGAAAACAATAGGGCCTTCGCCCTTTCAGGGCTTGGGCCCTAATAATAATAATAATAATAATCCTAACGAAAACAATAGGGCCTTCGCCCTTTCAGGGCTTGGGCCTTAATAATAATAATAAATAATCCTACCGAAAACAATAGGGCCTTCGCCCTTTCAGGGCTTGGGCCCTAATAATAATAATAATAATCCTACCGAAAACAATAGGGCCTTCGCCCTTTCAGGGCTTGGGCCCTAATAAAGAATAATCCTTATGAAAACAATGGGGCCTTCGCCCTTTCAGGGCTTGGGCCCTAATAACAAATAATCCTAACGAAAACAATAGGGCCTTCGCCCTTTCAGGGCTTGGGCCCTAATAATAATAATAATCCTACCGAAAACAATAGGGCCTTCGCCCTTTCAGGGCTTGGGCCTTAATAATCCTACCGAAAACAATAGGGCCTTCGCCCTTTCAGGGCTTGGGCCCTAATAATCCTACCGGAAACAATAGGGCCTTCGCCCTTTCAGGGCTTGGGCCCTAATAATCCTACCGGAAACAATAGGGCCTTCACCCTTTCAGGGCTTGGGTCCTAAAAATTAATCCTACCGAAAACAATAGGGCCTTCGCCCTTTCAGGGCTTGGGCCCTAATAATAATAATAATAATAATCCTAACGAAAACAATAGGGCCTTCGCCCTTTCAGGGCTTGGGCCTTAATAATAATAAATAATCCTACCGAAAACAATAGGGCCTTCGCCCTTTCAGGGCTTGGGCCCTAATAATAATAATAATCCTACCGAAAACAATAGGGCCTTCGCCCTTTCAGGGCTTGGGCCCTAATAAAGAATAATCCTTATGAAAACAATGGGGGCTTCGACCCTTTCAGGGCTTGGGCCCTAATAACAAATAATCCTAACGAAAACAATAGGGCCTTCGCCCTTTCAGGGCTTGGGCCCTAATAATAATAATCATCCTTACGAAAACAATAGGGCCTTCGCCCTTTCAGGGCTTCGGCCCTAATAATAACAAATAATCCTATCGAAAACAATAGGGCCTTCGCCCTGTCAGGGCTTGGGCCCTAATAATAATAATAATAATAATAATAATAATAAATAATCCTAAGGAAAACAATAGGGCCTTCGCCCTTTCAGGGCTTGGGCCCTAATTATTCAGAATGCACATTTGCAAGGAACATATAACATTTTAGCAGGTTGAAGATATGAGATGTGAGCGTCATCAGTTTCGAAACGCATACACCAACGTGCTCCCGGTTCCGGTGAAATCATAAAACAAAATGCACACCCTGTGTCCCTGCTGTTGATATACAATCTCTGAACAACTTTGGTTTTAATGAGAAAAAAATATGAACTATTTGAGGGCGAATTCGATTCCAGAACCTCTGGCACGCTTCACAAAAATTCTACCACCCGTCCATTAGATCATACTAAAATGAAATGCGGATCTATGTATTTATTCACTGATGTAAATACTCTCAAGACTAACAATTTATGGTATTATAGAAGATGCAAGGATGAAACTATCACATTAAGCATGAGTTCTATGTCAATAAATTAAACTTAATGTGCTATTGAAATTGATCATAATGTTATTTTTATTTGTATTTTTTATTTTTCATTTTTTTTACCTAATGAGAGTTTCGTTGTCAATGATCATGGCTCAATTTGCAATTTGCAATGTTGCATTCTTCTCTTGGGCGTTTCATAATTCTGGACTTTTCAGTGTCAATTACATTCTCTTTACCTGTCTAATAATTATGCAAATCTAAATATAAGGTGGTTTTCACTTTAAGCCACATCTTCCCTCATGAATAATTACATATTGAATGATTATATACAATCTTAAGAGTAATTTTTGGAGAAGTTTAAAGTTTAGAGTTGGGAAAATGGTAGGAAAAATATCAGAATTTCGCCTTATTATGCACACACAGTAGGCCAATACAACTTTTAAAGTCTTTGTGTGAGGAACAGATTGGAATTTGTTTTTCTTCATGTCTGTTGTAGTTCTCAAAACAAATATGGCATCAGTGTTGCAGGTTGGATGTCAGTAAGATAAAACGTCTTTAGTTCTTGTCTTTTTACTATATAGCATGATGTCAAACCCGCAGGATATTTTATTGAAGAGCTGCTGCAGATTTAAGATTATGGCCACATTTATGGAAGATGTAAATGTAAAAGCTGAATGCAGATAACGAAAATGCATTTGCAATGTAATTACATGTGATGTACCCTGTGAATAATTGTATATTGCATTACTCTACAAGGTCATTTAAGTGCTGTTGAAGATTTTGGGAATCTTTTCTTGCTCTGTGATAAAGACAACACACTTTGATGCTGTGATCTGCTCAACCAAGTTAATCAACAATGTTTTTATCATATTTCATTGATTACTTTTGGAATCTCATTTCTTTCAGTTTGGTTTTGAACTTTTTTCAACATTTATTAATTTCTAATCTTTATTAAAATCCTTAACTGATGGGTTTGTAAAGAACAAAATTCAAGAAATTACAGAAAGCATTTTTAAATATGCCTCAGTTCATTTTAAAATGAGGAAAATTTTTCAGTTTCCACAACTGAAGGTATAAAAGCTGTCAAATAAATCCAGCTTAAAGTACTATCCCCAAAGAGATTTGTTAATGAAAGGTGTAAATGAGTCTGTTACACTGTTCATAATGTGGGCAATAAGGAGGTGTAAACCAACTGAATATTACACATACACAATTAAACATACATTTGATTCACAAAATAAAATGCCGCACAATAACGTAAAAGAAACCGTCCATGGAGGGTTTTGAATTGGGCCAGTGGCCACCAACAGCTATTCAGGAAAATTACAAATCTAGTTTGTTTCTGCTTTTCTTATGTCATGACTCTGTTCTATTCCATTTACCACTAGGTAACTGTTTGACCCCTAAAAAGGTGGGACCCTGCAAAGGTGCTTTCCCTCGTTGGCATTACAACGGTGCATCCAGCAAGTGTGAGCAGTTCGTCTTTGGAGGGTGTAAGGCAAATAACAACAACTATCTCTCCGAAGAGGAGTGTTTAAATGCCTGTAAAAACATCAAAGGTAATGCACATCTCATTGTATTGTGGCAGTGTTGCACTATTGGTTTATAGGAATACCTAAATATGAAAACTGTCCTTATTTATTTGTGCTTAAAAGCAGTATGCTGTTTATTTTATCTCCCATGGAAACACCTAAAGAGAAATTTGAAAAATCTTCACTTGGTTATTTACTTCACAATGACAGTTAATAGACCTATTAACTCACACTATAATAAAAGCATCATCAAAGTCCATTCTACTTTTCAACTCTTCTAAAAAAAAAAAAAAATGAAATGGTGTTGTTTAATTATCTGGTCACACTTTATATTAGGTGTCTTTAACTACTATGTACTTACATCAAAAAATAAGTACAATGTACTTATTGTGTTTATGTTGTATTATAAAAATCTTGCTTTTATTAAGGTGGGCTATGGGTAAGTTTAGGACAGGATTGGTGGTATGGTTAGGTTTAAGGGTGGGTTAAAAGGTAAGGGAAGTGTAATTATAGATGTACTTACAGAAATGAATTAAAGCTGTAATGCAGGTAATTATAACAATAAAACATGTATGTACACAATAAGTGCATTGTATCAAATTATTAACTTAAATGTTAGTACATAGTAGTTAAAGACATCAAATATAAAGTGGGACTGATTATCTTTAACTCTGCTGCAGTTCTTAAATCAAATGTGGCATCAGTGGTTCAGGTTGGACAGAAATAACATTTAATTTAATTATGTCTGATTCCCATACAGCATGACTTTAAACCTGCAAAATATTTAATTTTAAGAGCTACCACAAAAAAAAACAAAAAAAAAAAAAAAAAAACATCCCCTTTGGTCTTAACAGAATATTACAGAATATGAGTGCAAAATAAGGATGGGTTTTGGTTCAGCTACTCTACAGTTTATGGCCATGCAAACATTTTAGAGAATTATATGTTTGCAACTTTGTTTGCTCCAGGTCCTTTTCTGTTCCAAAGTGATATTGCCCCTGTGCACAAAGTGGGTTCATAAAGAAATAGTTTAGTGACTTTGGAGAAGTCGTCACTTTGACTGGCCCCTTAACTGAAGCCTTCCAGAACACCTTTGTGATGAATTAGAGGAGCGGCAACCTCCGAGCCTTACCTCACTGATGCTTGTGTCTTGCACAGTTAAAGAGATTCATCACCCCAACATGAACAATTTCTCATCATTTATTCGCTTTCATGCCGTCCCAAATGTATATAAGAGATTTTTAGAAAAATAATCCATCTCTACGCAAGTGGATGGGTACCTCAAATCTGATACCTCAAAAACCATGCAAAAAGAAACTGAACCCCAGTTGATGAATCAATTTTCTTATGAAGCAAAACAATAGTTGTGTGAGAAAAATACTAATATTTTTAAACTATCACTTTGGGGGAGACCTGATCTGGCCACTGGATGGTGTTGGCTCTGGCACGCACACACACACACATTTTAATTTGCCTCTCCTCTGTTACCGCTATGGTCCGGGTGCACACAAGACCCATAGCACTTGTTCATTCAAACTCAACGTACGCATCGCCCATGCTACAATAAACTCACATCGCATACACATTCAAGTATAATTACCAGTTGGTTGATATATGTTGAGTGATTCCAGATGCTGAGGAGATTGTTGGTATCTAGGGCTAGCGCTCCATCTCGTCTCCGCAATAATGGCGCCATTCAGGATGGATGTGTTGTGTGATGTGGGAAATGTTGTTAGGTTTATGTTAATATCTTGTTGGAAATCTCAGAAGTGAAGACCAGGAAACTTGGATGTATCTACAACTGGATTCTTTTCTGAGAAAGTGTTGTTGATGGCTGCAGTCATCAAGTCCAACTAAGGCAGGCATGCATTGTATTGGGCTTATGAGATATAAGTACTGCCCACTAAATGCCTATAAAATACAATGTATTTCACCTTAGATTTCCAAGGTGATGTTATGTAAGGAGGTAGGATCCGCAGATCTTAAACCTATTCTTATAATACAATCGAATACAAATTTAAACCTTCTTAAGTCCATTCTATAAGCTATCAGTCAGCATAAGTCCAATCTTCCAGTCATGTAACTTGAAAAAGTTACAGGCACATATCACTTATTCTGTGTCGTGTCCTAGATTTACATAAGTGTGATAGTTCTGGTTAAATGACGAGGAGAGGGGCAGCTTCAGAGTAGCAAGCAGTAGAAGCTGATTAACATTAATTTCTCTAAAGTTCTTTTAGTTTTTTTCTACACTATTGTGGTAAACCTGGACATTGGATGATAATGACAACTGGCCTCTCTTTAAAGGACATAGGACATTTTAAAGGGGTCCTATTATGCCCTTTTACTAAGTCTTGATTTTGTTTTTGGGGTGTACTACAATGTTTTCATGCTTGATTTTTTTTCTTATACATGATTATATATATTATATTATCCACCATTTATTTGTGATATTTGTCAGAAAACTAAGGTAATACAAACCGTAATCGATCACAAAACCATGGTTAATTTTCCCAAGGAGAGGTGAACCATCTTACAAAAGCGAGAGCTTATAAGCAACAGAAAACAAGTTCTTTAATTAAGTTCTTTAAGTAAATTTTCAGATAAATGTTGGGGTTACAATTAGTGTTGTCAAAAGTACCAAGTCGGTACTGAAATTTTTAAAATGTGATGCTTTGAGCGCTGTTGAGCAGAATAATCAACACCTCTGACTTGCCAATGTGCTCAAGCGCTCATCGGATGTGTCTGTGATTGGCCACAATGATCAACGCACGGGAGAGTTCCAGAGCACACGGAAGTGTGTGCAAGTTTTTTAAGAAACAGGAGTGGGAGCTTTTGAAAGCACAAGCAGCCGTCTATCAGTGGACCGGTCCGCCGATAGACGCCTGCTTTCAAACACTCCCGTCTGTATCTGTGTAAGCGATCAGTGTAGCCAATCACAGACATATTTGATGAGCACGTGAGTACAATGGACAATCAGTATGGATCTCGCTTTGTGTTCAGGGGCATCTTCTGTCTGGAATAGACAAACTGCTGCAACAATGTTGAAAGGACACCTTTTTCTTAAATGCCATTGTATGGTGTGGCATTATGATTTGTCCTCACATAAATCATTAGACTATCATGTGTATTCCTTTAATCCTTTAAGACATTTCCTTTCATTAAATACTCAATCTCTCATGGCCCATCAGAAAGTAATGCCTTCTCAAATGTTGTCTGTCTGCAGAAATCCCTGGTGGAGATACGAGAATGGGGGCTAAGGAAGGTATGTTTGCTTTCGATCTCCCCTCTGCCAAAAACTTCCCCCAGAGTGTGTTGCTCGTCTCAGTCTGTGGTTTTGTCTGTGTGTGATACAGACTGTTCTCCTTCATGTGGAGAAGAGCAGTTTAAATGCTCCAACGACTGCTGTGTGAAGAAAGAGTTTGAGTGTGACGGACTGCAGCAATGCAGCGACGGTTCTGATGAGAACAACTGTGAGCAATGTGAGACTCGGCACCATAACACACACATACACCTCATGACATGTACTCCGTTTCTAAATTTACTTCTTTTACTTTTTAGTGAATAAAAGCCTGAGTCGACTTCTTAAGATTGGGGTGAATAAAAAAGGTGAGTTTTATGTAGTGCTGAGAAATTGTAATTGTATTGCCGTGACACACCAAGCCAATGGTGGGCCATCAATGAACGTCTGTCAGGTTAGTTTTGCCCAGTTGAGCTTGTTGAATCTGTGTCAGTGAGAGAGAGAACTCTGATTGGCTGTGCAGACAGCACAGACAGAAGGCTGTTATAATTCTACGTCATTTTACCTGAGCATTCCGATATGCAAATATTTTCATAAAATGAGCTGCCTGGGATGAAGAAGGTGATTAGCATGATTGATATTCAAAATGGTAAGCAAGTGCTGCTTTGTTTATTGTGTTGTCCTAGTTTGGGTTTCTATTTTTGAATAAAGAATGCAGACTATTGATACCGGCTGATATAAACAGTTTTATGGCTGATTTAGGCTGATTTAAACAGCAATTCCATTACATACAATACATCATGCTAGTTGTCAGTTGCCTGTAGTCTTTGCAGTGTGTTGAAGCGCAGACTCAGCCGACCTGAGATCAGGACACAGTCAGCTTTCCTCTCCACTAGTTCTTTGACTTCGGCTTGTCACAGCCTTTACACACCAGCAGCCTTATTAGGTCATTAAAGGTGCAATAGGTGATTCTCTATAGAAACATTTTGTTATGCTGGTTGAAAGTCTCCTCATATCCTGATAGCAATCACTGTTAAGCGTCTAAATGTGTTTTTATAAATATATATCGCCTGTGGAAGACTTAGGACCATAAAGTGTTCGTACAATCATTGCATTTGTTCCGAAGGAAATAACGTGTTCCCTGTCAGTCAACGTGTGTTTTCACACCACTGCGCAGCCTGTTCACACAGACATCATACGTCATCAGTGTGTGCCACCTACACTGTGCTGACAGAGCGAGAATGGCAGTCAAGCGTTATTGTGGTACTGTGTTACTCACTGAACTGTGAAGTTTTCTCACCGGTGAATGACACATGATGTAATCCAATAACGTTGTCTCTGGTCGTCTCTCTTCTGGTCTGTGTGTGTTCATGTGTTTTGGAGGAGACGAGGCTTTGAACGGCGATTTGCAGTAAAGGCGGGATCGTATGCTTCAATGCTAGCAGGCTAAAGTCAGCATTTCCCAGATCACCTATTACACCTTTAATGAAAAATTCCCTCCAAAATTTAAACCACCGTACTAACTCCCGCTCATGTCATTTGGAAACTTTTATGATTTTTCTTTTATAAAAATCATAAAAACCATAAGAAGAAATTTAGTGGAATCTCCTGGCTATTCTTGTCTATATATATATATATATATATATATATATATATATATATATATATATATATATATATATATATATATATATATATATATATATATATATATATAAAAAGTTGTCAAGCTGCAATAAAGGCAAAAACACCGAAAGATAAAAAAGATAGTCCATACAGCAAGGCTTTTGGAGTTATTTGATTAAATGGACCAAATTTTCCTCTCCACATTTGCCTATTTTATGAAGTAGTGCCTTTAGTTTACATGCATTGCTCAAAAGTTTGATGTCAAGAATGCTCAAAGCTATTAATTCTCTCACATCACAACTCATGACAGCATTTTGATGATGTGGAAGGGCTGATGAGATATGAGAGCTATTGCATAGGGGAATTTTGGGTGGACGATGCCTTTATTTTTTCATTATTATCGATCTTAGATGTTTTCATTTATCAACAGTTAGTTTTATATTTTTGTTATCCCACCAACAGTTTGTGCATGAAACGGATTGCTTATTTCTTCATCTTTCATTCTCTGCTAATCCTGTTCTCCTATTGTGATGGAACAGCCCACTGCACAGATCCTCCTGAAACGGGCCCATGTCGAGCCCATTTTACTCGCTGGTACTATGACCCTCTCAACAAAAAGTGCCATCACTTCATCTTTGGTGGCTGTGATGGCAATGAGAACAACTTTGAAACAACAGACAAATGCATGAGCAACTGCTCAGGTGTCACAGGTATGAAGAGTGCTCAAGTCTGATATAGTAGTGATGATGGCTGAAGTATGGATTTGATGTATATTTCTTATGTCTGTCTTTGTAGAAAAAGAAGTGTTTGCAAGAGGAATGTTTGCAAGAGTTGATGAGGACCTAGGGGAAAGCCAGTCAGGTAACATCTAATCATCTTATTTACATACATATTCCTTTATATTTTCCTATATATAGCTTAAAATAATACTCTTGTGCCTCATTGCTTTTTTTAATGTATTAAGCATGAATCTTTTTTTTTTGGTTTATACTTAAAACCTAAATCAAATTTTTTTCCTACGTCTTGTCATAATTTTGGGTAACACTTTACTTAGCCTTAATATATAATGCATTATAAAAGTATTTTTAATGCACCATACAATGCAGCGATCTCATGAATAATTGTAACCACAGCTATAATACATTATACTTTCTAAAAATGTGACAATAAATAGATAAGAATTATAATGCATTAAAATGAGACTGATAACAAATTTTAGATGTGACAAGGAATCTGAAAAAGATTATAATGCATTTTAACTTTGGTTACAATTATTTATTAAAATATATAATGAATTGCAACATACGCTATGAATACCTTTTATAATGCATTATACATCAAGCCTTCACTTAAAACGTTACCCAATTTTGCTTCTTGCATTCTTTTTGTAAATGTATCTTGTTTTAAGGATATTAATATATTTTGCTTGGAAGCAATACAGAATATTAGTTAAAGTTTTTTGTTGTTGTTGTTGTTGGTAGATTTGTTTTGGTTTTGCAGCACAACTATATTTATTTGTTTGTTTATTTATTTAGTTAGTTTGTTAGTTATTTTCTAGTTACTTTTAGAATTTGAATAATTATGTGTGAAGTATGTACAAGTTCATGCAGTGCATGTTCTCGATTGCCTTTTCTCCTCCCTCAGCTTCTGTTGCGCTGGCTGTGGTGTTGGTCGTGGGCATCTTGGCCGTTCTGGCTGTGCTGGGTTACTTCTTCCTCAAGAACAGGAGAAAAAACCATCAGCATCAGCACGTGGCCACCAGCAGTCCTCAAGTGGCTTACAGTGAAGAAGACCAACAGATGGTCTACAACAGCACCACTGCCAAAGCATGACACCAGAATCTTTAAAACATTATGGTCTGCCACTCCGATCTACTGTAGGCTGGCTGCAGTGTAGGACGGGTCATATGAATCATTCCCTTGACAAAAGTACTCAGTTACAGGTTTCTGAACTTAAATTAAAGCCATATTACATGTTTGGCCACTGAACCAGGTCTTTTTATCTCAGGTCGTAATGATCAAGGTGTTTCTTTTTAATGTGGATATTTAGAATTAGTGTATTATGTTACATTGAGACTCAAGTGTGTGTTCGTGAAATGGCACGAGAGAGTTTGTAAAGTAGATATTGGATTTTTATCATTCCTTAAAAATGGTCTTCTACAATCAGAGAATTTTATATTCAGGTTTTATAAGCATGTGACAAAAGATATTGTAAAAGTGTTTTTGTTTTATTTGTTATTCGTAAGCTGCTTATCATTCTGAAGATTGTTGATGGGAGTAGAATTTCTTGAATTATCTATATTAATAATTCTGTAACATTTTTAATTGCATATATTTTTTTTCATGGTGACAAGTTATTGTTTATATGTGGAATATTTGTGAGATTAATTGTATTATTTGTCCCACAAACCCTTGTTCTTGTTGCACTAAATGTAAAATGTCTTCCAGCTTTTCTCTAAAGTGTTTATTAAAGAGAACTTATTGAGTTTGAGTGATATTCCAGTTATTGAGTAGGCTACTGGGACAAAAGGGGCTTTAAAACTAGAAAACAAGGTTTAATCCATAATACATTTTTGCTTATAGATCACAATTCGATGACGACACGACTGTTCAGCTGCTTTGTTAGCTGAATGATGAACTTTTCTGTCATTGAACTGACTTGAATTGAACAATGACACACTTTTCTTTTTAGAGTTGCTTTACATTAGAATTTAACTTTGCATCATTGAATCATTATTTTCCTGTTATCCCCGTCAAGCTGCTTTGAAAAGCAATCTGTATTGTATAAAGCAGCGGCGCTATATCAATAAAGGTGATCTTGACAATTGAGTTTTTAGTCACTTGACTGATGTGGAGACATGGAGGCCAAAACATACATTTTACTAAAAACATTTTAAAACGCTTAACGTGAAAAACAAATAAAGTGACTCAATGTACTGAAACAGCATTTATTTTCTATTCTATTCGTAAAATTATGAATGAGATTATGCAAACCTGAAATGAATGCTCTGATAGAGCTCGTTGTTATTTAGTACAATAGCGACATCCATTGGCAGTGACGTGTCTTGCATGTTTCGTGAAAATAGCTGTTAGACGAATTGATCAAAATAAAACAAAAAGCAGAGTAAAATGTTAGAAAATGGGCAGAACATGCTCTTAGGACAAGCAGGAATGAAATTAGGCTTGTTCGACTTCATGCAGCTCTGCGCAGACCGATCGGCGGCTGACTTAAAGCAGTGCATGCAGGTTAGAAATTTTGTCGACTTGATACAGCGCAAGCGTGCCACACAAGCCCTGAAAAGTGAAGCCAAAACGTCTCGATCGCCCACCGGTGGCTGGTCCTAGTATAGGTCATAAGCCCCGCCTCCCCGTGTTATTCAACGGGACGCGAGACCAACTAAACAATTAAATTACACTTTAAATATCTTTTTCCAAAGGTGGTTTCTTTCATTTGCTGTCGTTTTTATCACGCTGATAAAAGTTAACGTGAACACGCTAAGTTCAAGTGTCTGTTTCAAAAATAAGTTGGTTTTTAGTTAGTTACGTGATGCGGTGGTGTGACGTCATGATTGACAGCTGTGATTGACAGGTTCTCTGAGCGAAGTAGTCACTGAAGCACCAACGGACATTTTTTTCGGGATCTTCGGAGGACTGAGGAGATTGTATTTACTTTATTTTAATAAGCCTCTTGTCGTACTGCAATCAATTTTTAAAAAAAGTGTGCAGAATGCACTTTCCCTGCGAGAGTGAGGGCGGAGCGTTGATTTCGCGGCTTTACTTCCTGCTCACTACTGCGCAGGTCTGGTCCCGAGATCGCTACTGCGCAGACTCAAGTTCCAATATGTCAGCGCCATATCGGGACTCTGGCGGCTTCAGTTCTCATCAATGGAAGAGAGCGAAGGGGTGTCGTCCATCTTTTTTTACAGTCTATGATACAGCGCCGACGCCACGTGACTGTGACGTATGCCATCAAAGTACCGCAAGAGCAATTCGAGAGTAGCCGGAGAACTCAGCCAGCGCAGCTTCTCAAGAGCGGCTGCACTGGGCTGCACGTGGGCTGATGACGACACAGCTGTTCCATGATTGGCTGGATTCACCGCATGACAACGATCACGTGTGTTTCGTGTTTATTCGAACACCTTTAGTTCCTCTAAGCTCTCAAATCAGTTTATTATAACAGTGAACACACTGTGTATTGTGTCATGTTTATCAAATTAAAACTGCTTAAAAAACGTAGGCTCGCACTTCATTGATAGTAACTTATGTTGAACTTTATTCTTGTTCAAACAGACGCTGTATGAAGCAGTACATAAAGTATTGAATGAAAATGTCTCTGAAACATCTGTGTATTATTTGGCAAATATTGCATTTATTTCACTGCAGCTGTGCTAAAGTATGCAAACACCACGTGAGCGGTCACCACGGGAACCAGAAAGTGTCCGACTTCTTGTGCAGCTCCTCCCCGCCTGCACGCGGCTACTCTCGCCGATCGGTTGAATCCAGCCGCAGGCGATGTCGAACACACCTATTAATTTGAGTGAAATTTGGCCCATCATTGTTCCCCGAAAGTTGTTTGAAATCGCTCGGTTACGATGGTAAAATTAATTCTTCACTGTATTTTTAATACAATGTCTTTGACATTTCCGATATTATTATCCACGTTGTTTGTTCATACAGCCGCTGAAACCGCGTGTTGTCGATGACATCACATGGAACCTGTTACTTTTCTCAGCGCTGGTCATAATGGTCCAATCACATTCATTTGTGCTTATAAATGGGAATATTGTTGAGAGAATTTTACATTTGTGTCAGATTGTACTTTGGAATTAACGAATAAAACCGTATACACTTACAGTATTCGTGTACAAACAATAATTCAATTTGTTCTCCTAAAAGAATAAATGGGGATCAGAATGAGACGTCATGCGCCCCCTTGAGGAAAACTTTCCTGCAATTCCTGCTCTTGTCCACTAGAAGACATAATTTCTCCTATTTAAAAGTAATAGCCAATCACCTTAATGAATTTCCTGGAAGGCTAGTGTTCTGTCGCTATAGCCTATTCACCATCTTGTTTGTAAACATTTTTTGATAATCAAAAATATTATAGGCCCTAATCATTTTCCCCCAATAAATATTTTTAATAAAATTACATTAAAATATAACATGCCAGTGACCTTTTCTGTTATGTCTCAATACCTTGTTTCTTTTTTTTTCTTTTTTCTTTTTTTTACTTCTGACTGAATTCTTCACCTTGAATTACTTGATGAACACAATGGTTTTAGACAAAAGCCAAACATTCATGTTTCCATGGAATCTGTCACTTCCAGCAAGTCATGACTTGTTTGGTCTTGTCTGAGATGACTTACCGAAGAAACCATTGTCATTGTAATATCCTCACTGATCATTCTGAACACACTGAATAGCAAAGCAATCTTAACTAGATGCAAAAGTTCGTCGAGACAAACTTTAAGTTGGCTTGAGAAAGTTTGGACCAGAATGTTTTTTTGCTAGGCGATTGCTAGGGTGTTCTGGGTGGTTGCTATGGTGTTGCTAGGCGGTTGCTAAGGTATTTTGGGTGGTTGCTAGGCGGTTGCTAGGGTGTTCTGGGTGGTTGCTATGGTGTTGCTAGGCGGTTGCTAGGGTGTTTTGGGTGGTTGCTAGGCGGTTGCTAGGGTGTTCTGGGTGGTTGCTATGGTGTTGCTAGGCGGTTGCTAGGGTATTCTGGGTGGTTGCTAGGGTGTTTTGGGTGGTTGCTAGGGTGTTCTGGGTGGTTGCTATGGTGTTACTAGGTGGTTGCTAGGGTATTCTGGTTGGTTGCTAGGGTGTTCTGGGTGGTTGCTAGGTGGTTGCTAGGGTGTTTTGAGTGGTTGCTAGGCGGTTGCTAGGGTATTCTGGTTGGTTGCTAGGGTATTTTGGGTGGTTGCTAAGGTGTTCTGGGTGATTGCTAGGCGGTTGCTAGAGTGTTCTGGGTGGTTGCTATGGTGTTGCTAGGCGGTTGCTAGGGTGTTCTGGGTGGTTGCTAGGCGGTTGCTAGGGTGTTCTGGGTGGTTGCTATGGTGTTGCTAGGCGGTTGCTAGGGTATTCTGGGTGGTTGCTAGGCGGTTGCTAAGGTATTTTGGGTGGTTGCTAGGCGGTTGCTAGGGTGTTCTGGGTGGTTGCTAGGGTGTTGCTAGGCGGTTGCAAGGGTGTTCTGGGTAGTTGCTAGGTGGTTGCTAGGGTGTTTTGGGTGGTTGCTAGGCGGGTGCTAGGGTATTCTGGTTGGTTGCTAGGGTGTTTTGGGTGGTTGCTAGGGTGTTCTGGGTGGTTGCTATGGTGTTACTAGGTGGTTGCTAGGGTATTCTGGTTGGTTTCTAGGGTGTTCTGGGTGGTTGCTAGGCAGTTGCTAGGGTGTTCTGGGTGGTTGCTATGGTGTTGCTAGGCGGTTGCTAGGGTATTCTGGGTGGTTGCTAGGCGGTTGCTAAGGTATTCAGGGCGGTTGATATGGTGTTACTAGGTGGTTGGTAGTTGTCACAGATGGTTACTCTGGAGTTTTTATAGAGTTCTTAGAATGATTTAACACTTAACTAATCGCTATTAGCATGTAGCTATTCACTGCTAGCATGTGTAGCATGTTGGAAGTGCTGTTTGCTAGCATGAGTCAAAAGAGCCAAACCTCATCTCTATACGATGTTCTGATACAGAGATATAGGTCTTGCAAAACGGTTGCTAGGGTACTCAAGTTTGGTTGCTATGGAGTTGCTTGGGAGCTGGGAGCTTTAAACTTAATAAGTTTAAAGTGGTTTGAAGTTTAAAGTAGTTTACGAGTTTTTGAGTTTTGAGTTTATAAGTTTAAATGAGTTTAGAGTGTGTGTGTGTGTGTGTGTGTACACACACACACACACACACACACACACTCAGAGTTTATGAGTGTAGAGTTTATAAGTGTATAAATGGATGAGTTTATAAGTGTACAAGTTTTTGAGTTTAGTTTATAAGTTTAAATGAGTTTTGAGTTTATAAGTTTAAATGAGTTTAGAGTTTATAAATTTAAATGAGTTTAAGAGTTCAGAGTTTATTAATTTATGAGTTTTAGAGTTCATAAGTCTATGAATTCATGAGTTTATAAGTTAATTACTTTAAAAGTGTATGAGTTTAGAGTGCATTAGTTTAAATGAGTCTCAATGGCTCATATAGTATATAGAACGGCAGTTTGGTTTAGTCTTCAAGGTATTTTGATTTGAATTTTCGTCGGTTGGTCAGTTTGAATCTAAATTTGAATTTTTTAGAACTCCCTAATGTAAGTCAATGGGAGTTTTTCCGAGTTTTGATCGTCATTTTAAGGAAAACCGTAAGTCCGATCAGTCTGAAAAGATATAGCAACTAACTTCAGATCAGTTTGAGTGTCTGAGCCGAGTTTGGAGTATGTAGAGTTAAAGCTCTAGGAGGAGATAGAGTCAACAGTTTTTAACAGAAGATTAATAATAACTAGAATGTACATTTCCTGAAGAAAATGTGAAATGGTGCTTGCAGTGGCAAAACTCGCCACTCGGTTGCTAGAGTGTGGTACATGATTGCATACGAGCCAACAAACATGTCTGTACGATGTTCTGCTGCTGAGATATGGCTTATTCATGTTGTTCAGGTGGTTGCTAGGGTGTTCTGGGTGGTTGCTAGGCAGTTGCTAGGGTATTATGGGTGGTTGCTAGGGTGTTGCTAGGCAGTTGCTAAGGTGTTCTGGGTGGTTGCTTGGCGGTTGCTAGGGTATTCTGGGTGGTTGATAGGACGTTGCTAGGCAGTTGCCTAGGGTGTTCTGGGTGGTTGCTAGGCGGTTGCTAGGGTGTTCTGGGTGGTTGCTAGGCGGTTGCTAGGGTGTTCTGGGTGGTTGCTAGGGCGTTGCTAGGGTGTTCTGGGTGGTTGCTATGGTGTTGCTAAGCGGTGCATTCTGGGTGGTTGCTAGGGCGTTGCTAGGCAGTTGCTTGGGTGTTCTGGGTGGTTGCTAGGGCATTGCTAGGCAGTTGCTAGGGTGTTCTGGGTGGTTGCTATGGTGTTGCTAGGCGGTTGCTAGGGTGTTCTGGGTGGTTGCTAGGGCGTTGCTAGGCAGTTGCTAGGGTGTTCTGGGTGGTTATTAGGCGGTTGCTAGGGTGTTCTGGGTGGTTGCTAGGCAGTTGCTAGGGTATACTGGGTGGTTGCTATGGTGTTGCTGGGTGGTTGCTAGGGTATTCTGGGTGGTTGCTAGGGCGTTGCTAGGCGTTTGCTAGGGTGTTCTGGGTGGTTGCTATGGTGTTGCTAGGCGGTTGCTAGGGTATTCTGGGTGGTTGCTAGGGCGTTGCTAGGGTGTTCTGGGTGGTTGCTATGGTGTTGCTAGGTGGTTGCTAGGGTATTCTGGGTGGTTGCTAGGGCGTTGCTAGGGTGTTCTGGGTGGTTGCTAGGCAGTTGCTAGGGTGTTCTGGGTGGTTGCTATGGTGTTGCTAGATGGTTGCTAGGGTATTCTGGGTGGTTGCTAGGGCGTTGCTAGGCGGTTGCTAGGGTGTTCTGGGTGGTTGCTATGGTGTTGCTAGGCGGTTGCTAGGGTATTCTGGGTGGTTGCTAGGGCATTGCTAGGGTGTTCTGGGTGGTTGCTATTGTGTTGCTAGGTGGTTGCTAGGGTATTCTGGGTGGTTGCTAGGGCGTTGTTAGGGTATTCTTGGTGGTTGCTAGGGTGTTCTGGGTGGTTGCTATGGTGTTGCTAGGCAGTTGCTATGGTATTTTGGGTGGATGCTAGGGCGTTGCTAGGCAGTTGCTAGGGTGTTCTGGGTGGTTGCTAGGCAGTTGCTAGGTGTTCTGGGGGGTTGCTAGACAGTTGCTAGGGTGTTCTGGGTGGTTGCTACGGTATTTTTGGTGGTTACTAGAGCGTTTTTAGATGTTGCTAGGGTGTTCAGGATGGTTGCTAAGGTATTTTTTTTAGTTGCTATGGTGTTACTAGGTGGTTGGTATTTGTCAAAGATGGTTACTATGGAGTTTTTATAGAGTTATTAAAATCTTTAATAAAGAGTGCCTTCAGTACGGCACTCGGCCTGCGGCCTCGTGCCTATGGCCGAATAGGCACAAGCATGGAGCAATATCGCAAGGCCACGAGTGTAATATTGCGTTAAAAAATACAAAAAAATGTAAAAAACATTTTTTTTTGGTTTAGGGTGGTTGCTAGGGAGCTCTTAGTGGTTGCTAGGGTGCTGAAACTGGTTGCTAGGGTGTGGCTATGAAGATTTTAAGCCATTACTTATTGGCTGCTTGATAATATAAATCCTCTGAGGGAGAGAGAGAGGGAGAGACGCAGGGCTGTCAGGCCCTTTGGAGTCTGTGTGTGTGAAAACGGCAGTTGGGATTCAAATGTTTTTAGAACTCCCCATGTTAAGTCAATGGGACTTTTTTGGCCGCTTTTTCGTCCGCTGTGCGAACATCGTCCACCCGATCGCTTAGAAAAGTCATAGCACACCTCTCCTCAATGAGCCGGTCGATTTGACACCTCACTCAGGGGTCTGTGACAAACGGTGTGGGGCGCATTGCGCGCCAAACTTTGTCCAGAATAATAATAAGAATAATAATAATAACTAGAATGTACATTTCCTGAAGAAAATGTGAAATGGTGCTTGCAGTGGCAAAATTCGGCACGGTTGCTAGGGTGCAGTTAGCTAATTTTTAGCAAGATGATAACATGATAAGCATATGACTAATATAATGCATGGTTGCTAGGCGGTTGCTAGGGTGTTCTGGGTGGTTTCTAGGTGGTAGCTAGGGTGTTCTAGGTGGTTGGTATGGTGTTGCTAGGGTGTTCTGGGTGGTTGCTAGGGCGTTGCTAGGGTGTTCTGGGTGGTTGCTAGGGTATTCTTAGTGGTTGCTAGGGCGTTGCTAGGTGGTTGCTAGGGTATTCTGTGTGGTTGCTATGGTGTTGCTAGGCGGTTGCTAGGGTATTCTGGGTGGTTGCTATGCGGTTGCTAGGGTATTCTTGGTGGTTGCTAGGGCATTGCTAGGCGGTTGCTAGGGTGTCCTGGGTGGTTGCTATGGTGTTGCTAGGCGGTTGCTAGGGTATTCTGGGCGGTTGCTAAGGTATTCTTGGTGGTTGCTAGGGCGTTGCTAGGCAGTTGCTAGGGTGTTCTGGGTGGTTGCTATGGTGTTGCTAGGCAGTTGCTAGGGTATTCTGGGTGGTTGCTAGGGCGTTGCTAGGCAGTTGCTAGGGTATTCTGAGTGGTTGCTATGGTGTTGCTAGGCGGTTGCTAGGGTGTTCTGGGTGGTTGCTATGGTGTTGCTAGGCAGTTGCTAGGGTATTCTGGGTGGTTGCTAGGCAGTTGTGCCCATGTCTCTCTGACACTGTGATCCAGAGCTACGTTCAATACAAAATCCCTATGCAATGTGTAGGACTGCCCATTTCATGGGCCGTCCTACACCATTGTAAGTCAATGGGAAACTTTGGGACGCTCCTGCCCCCCAGGGGTGCAACTTTTACCCCATTGTGAGGTATGTTCTTACAGAGCCTGTCAGCCTCTTCAAATGTGGCAAATCACACGTTTCTCCGAAATCCTCGCTCCGAGCTACGAGTGCTCAAAGTTCATCCCAATGTTAAGTCATTGGGACTTTTTGGGACGCTTTTTCACCCCTGGGGCGAACACCGCCCCCCCGATCGCTTATAAAAGTCATAGCACACCTCTCCTCAATGAGCCGGTCGATTTGACACCTCACTCAGGGGTCTGTGACAAACGGTGCGGGGCGAGTTACGCGCCAAACTTTTGTCCGGAATAATAAGAAGTAGAAGAATAATAACTAGAATGTACATTTCCTGAAGAAAATGTGAAGTGGTGCTTGCAGTGGCAAAATTCGCCACTGGGCAGATGCTAACACAATTACCATGTTGTGATACCATGAGATACCACGTTTTAGCATTATTTACCACGATTTACCATGATTCTAAGATGATTTACTACGATTTACCACATTCCAGCATGATTTACTATGATTAACATGTTAGTTGGATGATGCTAGCATGATTAGCATGTTGCTAACATGCTTTTAACAAGATGCTAGCATGATTAGCATGTTGCTAGCATGCTTTTAACAAGATGCTAGCATGATTAGCATGTTGTTAACATGCTTTTAACAAGATGCTAACATGATTAGCATTTTGCTAACATGTTTTTAGCTAGATGCTAACAGGATTAGCATGTTGCTAGCATTATGCTAGCTTGAATAACATGTTGTTAACATGATGCTAGCTTGATTAGCATGTTGATAGCATGATGCTAACATGATTAGCATTTTGCTAGCATGCTTTTAACAAGATGTTAGCATGATTAGCATTTTGCTAGCATGTTTTTAGCTAGATGCTAACATGATTAGCATGTTGCTAGCATTATGCTAGCTTGATTAGCATGTTGCTAGCATGATGCTAGCTTGATTAGCATGTTGGTAGCATAATGCTAGCATGATTAGCATGTTGCTAGCATGATGCTAACATGATTATCATGTTGCTAGCATGTTGCTAGCTTGATTAGCATGTTGCTAACATGATGCTAGCATGATTAGCATTTTGCTAGCATGTTTTTAGCAAGATGCTGTTGCCTGGTGGTTGCTAGGGTGTTCTGGGTGGTTGCTATGGTGTTGCTAGGCAGTTGCTAGGGTATTCTTGGTGGTTGCTAGGCAGTTGCTAGGGTATTCTTGGTGGTTGTTAGGGTGTTCTAGGTGGTTGCTATGGTGTTGCTAGGCAGTTGCTATGGTATTCTGGGTGGATGCTAGGGCGTTGCTAGGCAGTTGCTAGGGTGTTCTAGGTGGTTGCTAGGCAGTTGCTAGGGTGTTCTGGGTGGTTACTAGAGCATTTCTAGACATTGCTAGGTGTTCTGGGTGGTTGCTAGGCAGTTGCTAGGGTGTTCTAGGTGGTTGCTAGGTGTTCTGGGTGGTTGCTAGGCAGTTGCTAGGGTGTTCAGGGTGGTTGCTAGAGTTTTTTGGTGGTTACTAAAGCATTTCTAGACGTTGCTAGGGTGTTGTGGGTGGTTGCTAGGCAGTTGCTAGGGTGTATTGGGTGGTTGCGAGTGCCTTCAGTACGGCACTCGGCCTCCGGCCTCGTGCCTATGGCCGAATAGGGTGTTCTGGGTGGTTGCGAGTGCCTTCAGTACGGCACTCGGCCTGCGGCCTCGTGCCTATGGCCGAATAGGCACAAGCATGGAGCTATATCGCAAGGCCACGAGAGTAAAATTGCTTTAAAAAATAAAAAAAAATAAAAAAAATGTTTTTTTTTGGTTTAGGGTGGTTGCTAGGGAGCTCTTAGTGGTTGCTAGGGTGCTGTAACTGGTTGCTAGGGTGTGGCTATGAAGATTTTAGGCCATTACTTATTGGCTGCTTGATAATATAAATCCTCTGAGGGAGAGAGAGAGGGAGAGATGCAGGGCTGTCAGGCCCTTTGGAGTCTGTGTGTGTGAAAACGGCAGTTGGGATTCAAATATTTTTAGAATGCCCAATGTTAAGTCAATGGGACTTTTTTGGCCGCTTTTTCGTCCGCTGTGCGAACATCGTACACCCGATCGCTTAGAAAAGTCATAGCACACCTCTCCTCAATGAGCCGGTCGATTTGACACTTCACTCATAGGTCTGTGACAAACGGTGCGGGGCAAGTTTCGCGCCAAACTTTGTCCAGAATAAAAATAAGAATAATAACTAGAATGTACATTTCCTGAAGAAAATGTGAAGTGGTGCTTGCAGTGGCAAAACTCGCCACTCGGTTGCTAGAGTGTGGTACATGATTGCATACGAACTAACAAACATGTCTGTACGATGTTGTGGTGCTGAGATATGGCTTATTCATGTTGTTCAGGTGGTTGCTAGGGTGTTGCTAGGGTGTTCTATGTGGTTGCTAGGGCTTTGCTAGGTGGTTGCAAGGGTGTTCTGGGTGGTTGCTAGGGTTGTTGCTAGGCAGTTGCTAGGGTATTCTGGGTGGTTGCTATGGTGTTGCTAGGCGGTTGCTAGGGTGTTCTGGGTGGTTGCTAGGGCGTTGCTAGGCGGTTGCTAGGGTATTCTGAGTAGTTGCTATGATGTTGCTAGGCGGTTGCTAGGGTATTCTGGATGGTTGCTAGGGCGTTGCTAGGCAGTTGCTAGGGTATTCTGGGTGGTTGTTATGGTGTTGCTAGGCGGTTGCTAGGGTATTCTGGGGGGTTGCTAGGCAGTTGCTAGGGTATTCTGGGTGGTTGCTAGGGCGTTGCTAGGCAGTTGCTAGGGTATTCTGGGTGGTTGCTATGGTGTTGCTAGGAAGTTGCTATGGTATATTGGGTGGATGCTAGGGCGTTGCTAGGCAGTTGCTAGGGTGTTCTGGGTGGTTGCTAGGCAGTTGCTAGGGTGTTCTGGGTGGTTGCTAGGGTGTTGCTAGGCAGTTGCTAGGGTATTCTGGGTGGTTGCTAGGCGGTTGCTAGGGTGTTCTGGGTGGTTGCTAGGGCGTTGCTAGGCAGTTGCTAGGGTATTCTGGGTGGTTGCTATGGTGTTGCTAGGCGGATGCTATGGTATTTTGGGTGGATGCTATGGTGTTGCTAGGCAGTTGCTATGGTATATTGGGTGGATGCTAGGCGGTTGCTAGGGTATTCTGGGTGGTTGCTAGGGCATTGCTAGGGTGTTCTGGGTGGTTGCTATTGTGTTGCTAGGTGGTTGCTAGGGTATTCTGGGTGGTTGCTAGGGCGTTGTTAGGGTATTCTTGGTGGTTGCTAGGGTGTTCTGGGTGGTTGCTATGGTGTTGCTAGGCAGTTGCTATGGTATTTTGGGTGGATGCTAGGGCGTTGCTAGGCAGTTGCTAGGGTGTTCTGGGTGGTTGCTAGGCAGTTGCTAGGTGTTCTGGGGGGTTGCTAGACAGTTGCTAGGGTGTTCTGGGTGGTTGCTACGGTATTTTTGGTGGTTACTAGAGCGTTTCTAGATGTTGCTAGGGTGTTCAGGATGGTTTCTAAGGTATTTTTTTTAGTTGCTATGGTGTTACTAGGTGGTTGGTATTTGTCAAAGATGGTTACTATGGAGTTTTTATAGAGTTATTAAAATCTTTAATAAAGAGTGCCTTCAGTACGGCACTCGGCCTGCGGCCTCGTGCCTATGGCCGAATAGGCACAAGCATGGAGCAATATCGCAAGGCCACGAGTGTAATATTGCGTTAAAAAATACAAAAAAATGTAAAAAACATTTTTTTTTGGTTTAGGGTGGTTGCTAGGGAGCTCTTAGTGGTTGCTAGGGTGCTGAAACTGGTTGCTAGGGTGTGGCTATGAAGATTTTAAGCCATTACTTATTGGCTGCTTGATAATATAAATCCTCTGAGGGAGAGAGAGAGGGAGAGACGCAGGGCTGTCAGGCCCTTTGGAGTCTGTGTGTGTGAAAACGGCAGTTGGGATTCAAATGTTTTTAGAACTCCCCATGTTAAGTCAATGGGACTTTTTTGGCCGCTTTTTCGTCCGCTGTGCGAACATCGTCCACCCGATCGCTTAGAAAAGTCATAGCACACCTCTCCTCAATGAGCCGGTCGATTTGACACCTCACTCAGGGGTCTGTGACAAACGGTGTGGGGCGCATTGCGCGCCAAACTTTGTCCAGAATAATAATAAGAATAATAATAATAACTAGAATGTACATTTCCTGAAGAAAATGTGAAATGGTGCTTGCAGTGGCAAAATTCGGCACGGTTGCTAGGGTGCAGTTAGCTAATTTTTAGCAAGATGATAACATGATAAGCATATGACTAATATAATGCATGGTTGCTAGGCGGTTGCTAGGGTGTTCTGGGTGGTTTCTAGGTGGTAGCTAGGGTGTTCTAGGTGGTTGGTATGGTGTTGCTAGGGTGTTCTGGGTGGTTGCTAGGGCGTTGCTAGGGTGTTCTGGGTGGTTGCTAGGGTATTCTTAGTGGTTGCTAGGGCGTTGCTAGGTGGTTGCTAGGGTATTCTGTGTGGTTGCTATGGTGTTGCTAGGCGGTTGCTAGGGTATTCTGGGTGGTTGCTATGCGGTTGCTAGGGTATTCTTGGTGGTTGCTAGGGCATTGCTAGGCGGTTGCTAGGGTGTCCTGGGTGGTTGCTATGGTGTTGCTAGGCGGTTGCTAGGGTATTCTGGGCGGTTGCTAAGGTATTCTTGGTGGTTGCTAGGGCGTTGCTAGGCAGTTGCTAGGGTGTTCTGGGTGGTTGCTATGGTGTTGCTAGGCAGTTGCTAGGGTATTCTGGGTGGTTGCTAGGGCGTTGCTAGGCAGTTGCTAGGGTATTCTGAGTGGTTGCTATGGTGTTGCTAGGCGGTTGCTAGGGTGTTCTGGGTGGTTGCTATGGTGTTGCTAGGCAGTTGCTAGGGTATTCTGGGTGGTTGCTAGGCAGTTGTGCCCATGTCTCTCTGACACTGTGATCCAGAGCTACGTTCAATACAAAATCCCTATGCAATGTGTAGGACTGCCCATTTCATGGGCCGTCCTACACCATTGTAAGTCAATGGGAAACTTTGGGACGCTCCTGCCCCCCAGGGGTGCAACTTTTACCCCATTGTGAGGTATGTTCTTACAGAGCCTGTCAGCCTCTTCAAATGTGGCAAATCACACGTTTCTCCGAAATCCTCGCTCCGAGCTACGAGTGCTCAAAGTTCATCCCAATGTTAAGTCATTGGGACTTTTTGGGACGCTTTTTCACCCCTGGGGCGAACACCGCCCCCCCGATCGCTTATAAAAGTCATAGCACACCTCTCCTCAATGAGCCGGTCGATTTGACACCTCACTCAGGGGTCTGTGACAAACGGTGCGGGGCGAGTTACGCGCCAAACTTTTGTCCGGAATAATAAGAAGTAGAAGAATAATAACTAGAATGTACATTTCCTGAAGAAAATGTGAAGTGGTGCTTGCAGTGGCAAAATTCGCCACTGGGCAGATGCTAACACAATTACCATGTTGTGATACCATGAGATACCACGTTTTAGCATTATTTACCACGATTTACCATGATTCTAAGATGATTTACTACGATTTACCACATTCCAGCATGATTTACTATGATTAACATGTTAGTTGGATGATGCTAGCATGATTAGCATGTTGCTAACATGCTTTTAACAAGATGCTAGCATGATTAGCATGTTGCTAGCATGCTTTTAACAAGATGCTAGCATGATTAGCATGTTGTTAACATGCTTTTAACAAGATGCTAACATGATTAGCATTTTGCTAACATGTTTTTAGCTAGATGCTAACAGGATTAGCATGTTGCTAGCATTATGCTAGCTTGAATAACATGTTGTTAACATGATGCTAGCTTGATTAGCATGTTGATAGCATGATGCTAACATGATTAGCATTTTGCTAGCATGCTTTTAACAAGATGTTAGCATGATTAGCATTTTGCTAGCATGTTTTTAGCTAGATGCTAACATGATTAGCATGTTGCTAGCATTATGCTAGCTTGATTAGCATGTTGCTAGCATGATGCTAGCTTGATTAGCATGTTGGTAGCATAATGCTAGCATGATTAGCATGTTGCTAGCATGATGCTAACATGATTATCATGTTGCTAGCATGTTGCTAGCTTGATTAGCATGTTGCTAACATGATGCTAGCATGATTAGCATTTTGCTAGCATGTTTTTAGCAAGATGCTGTTGCCTGGTGGTTGCTAGGGTGTTCTGGGTGGTTGCTATGGTGTTGCTAGGCAGTTGCTAGGGTATTCTTGGTGGTTGCTAGGCAGTTGCTAGGGTATTCTTGGTGGTTGTTAGGGTGTTCTAGGTGGTTGCTATGGTGTTGCTAGGCAGTTGCTATGGTATTCTGGGTGGATGCTAGGGCGTTGCTAGGCAGTTGCTAGGGTGTTCTAGGTGGTTGCTAGGCAGTTGCTAGGGTGTTCTGGGTGGTTACTAGAGCATTTCTAGACATTGCTAGGTGTTCTGGGTGGTTGCTAGGCAGTTGCTAGGGTGTTCTAGGTGGTTGCTAGGTGTTCTGGGTGGTTGCTAGGCAGTTGCTAGGGTGTTCAGGGTGGTTGCTAGAGTTTTTTGGTGGTTACTAAAGCATTTCTAGACGTTGCTAGGGTGTTGTGGGTGGTTGCTAGGCAGTTGCTAGGGTGTATTGGGTGGTTGCGAGTGCCTTCAGTACGGCACTCGGCCTCCGGCCTCGTGCCTATGGCCGAATAGGGTGTTCTGGGTGGTTGCGAGTGCCTTCAGTACGGCACTCGGCCTGCGGCCTCGTGCCTATGGCCGAATAGGCACAAGCATGGAGCTATATCGCAAGGCCACGAGAGTAAAATTGCTTTAAAAAATAAAAAAAAATAAAAAAAATGTTTTTTTTTGGTTTAGGGTGGTTGCTAGGGAGCTCTTAGTGGTTGCTAGGGTGCTGTAACTGGTTGCTAGGGTGTGGCTATGAAGATTTTAGGCCATTACTTATTGGCTGCTTGATAATATAAATCCTCTGAGGGAGAGAGAGAGGGAGAGATGCAGGGCTGTCAGGCCCTTTGGAGTCTGTGTGTGTGAAAACGGCAGTTGGGATTCAAATATTTTTAGAATGCCCAATGTTAAGTCAATGGGACTTTTTTGGCCGCTTTTTCGTCCGCTGTGCGAACATCGTACACCCGATCGCTTAGAAAAGTCATAGCACACCTCTCCTCAATGAGCCGGTCGATTTGACACTTCACTCATAGGTCTGTGACAAACGGTGCGGGGCAAGTTTCGCGCCAAACTTTGTCCAGAATAAAAATAAGAATAATAACTAGAATGTACATTTCCTGAAGAAAATGTGAAGTGGTGCTTGCAGTGGCAAAACTCGCCACTCGGTTGCTAGAGTGTGGTACATGATTGCATACGAACTAACAAACATGTCTGTACGATGTTGTGGTGCTGAGATATGGCTTATTCATGTTGTTCAGGTGGTTGCTAGGGTGTTGCTAGGGTGTTCTATGTGGTTGCTAGGGCTTTGCTAGGTGGTTGCAAGGGTGTTCTGGGTGGTTGCTAGGGTTGTTGCTAGGCAGTTGCTAGGGTATTCTGGGTGGTTGCTATGGTGTTGCTAGGCGGTTGCTAGGGTGTTCTGGGTGGTTGCTAGGGCGTTGCTAGGCGGTTGCTAGGGTATTCTGAGTAGTTGCTATGATGTTGCTAGGCGGTTGCTAGGGTATTCTGGATGGTTGCTAGGGCGTTGCTAGGCAGTTGCTAGGGTATTCTGGGTGGTTGTTATGGTGTTGCTAGGCGGTTGCTAGGGTATTCTGGGGGGTTGCTAGGCAGTTGCTAGGGTATTCTGGGTGGTTGCTAGGGCGTTGCTAGGCAGTTGCTAGGGTATTCTGGGTGGTTGCTATGGTGTTGCTAGGAAGTTGCTATGGTATATTGGGTGGATGCTAGGGCGTTGCTAGGCAGTTGCTAGGGTGTTCTGGGTGGTTGCTAGGCAGTTGCTAGGGTGTTCTGGGTGGTTGCTAGGGTGTTGCTAGGCAGTTGCTAGGGTATTCTGGGTGGTTGCTAGGCGGTTGCTAGGGTGTTCTGGGTGGTTGCTAGGGCGTTGCTAGGCAGTTGCTAGGGTATTCTGGGTGGTTGCTATGGTGTTGCTAGGCGGATGCTATGGTATTTTGGGTGGATGCTATGGTGTTGCTAGGCAGTTGCTATGGTATATTGGGTGGATGCTAGGGCGTTGCTAGGCAGTTGCTAGGGTGTTCTGGGTGGTTGCTAGGCAGTTGCTAGGGTGTTCTGGGTGGTTGCTAGGGTGTTGCTAGGCAGTTGCTAGGGTATTCTGGGTGGTTGCTAGGGCGTTGCTAGGCAGTTGCTAGGGTATTCTGGGTGGTTGCTATGGTGTTGCTAGGTGGTTGCTAGGGTATTCTGGGTGGTTGCTATGGTGTTGCTAGGTGGTTGCTAGGGTATTCTGGTTGGTTGCTAGGCAGTTGCTAGGTGGTTGCTAGGGTATTCTTGGTGGTTGCTAGGGCGTTGCTAGGTAGTTACTAGGGTGTTCTGGGTGGTTGCTATGGTGTTGCTAGGCAGTTGCTATGGTATATTGGGTGGATGCTAGGGCGTTGCTAGGCAGTTGCTTGGGTGTTCTGGGTGGTTGCTAGGCAGTTGCTAGGTGTTCTGGGGGTTGCTAGACAGTTGCTAGGGTGTTCTGGGTGGTTGCTACGGTATTTTTGGTGGTTACTAGAGCGTTTCTAGATGTTGCTAGGGTGTTCAGGATGGTTGCTAAG
Organism: Scardinius erythrophthalmus; assembly: GCF_964197995.2. Lineage (NCBI taxonomy): Eukaryota > Metazoa > Chordata > Actinopteri > Cypriniformes > Leuciscidae > Scardinius > Scardinius erythrophthalmus. The sequence goes on from NW_028296126.1 coordinate 34,459, forward strand.
GTATTTTTTAGTTGCTATGGTGTTACTAGGTGGTTGATAATTGTCAAAGATGGTTACTATGGAGTTTTTATAGAGTTATTAAAATCTTTAATAACGAGTGCCTTCAGTACGGCACTCGGCCTGCGGCCTCGTGCCTATGGCCAAATAGGCACAAGTATGGAGCAATATCGCAAGGCCACGAGTGTAATATTGCGTTAAAAAATACAAAAAAATGTAAAAAACATTTTTTTTTTGTTTAGGGTGGTTGCTAGGGAGCTCTTAGTGGTTGCTAGGGTGCTGAAACTGGTTGCTAGGGTGTGGCTATGAAGATTTTAGGCCATTACTTATTGGCTGCTTGATAATATAAATCCTCTGAGGGAGAGAGAGAGGGAGAGACGCAGGGGTGTCAGGCCCTTTGGAGTCTGTGTGTGTGAAAACGGCAGTTGGGATTCAAATATTTTTAGAACTCCCAATGTAAAGTCAATGGGGACTTTTTTGGCCCCTTTTTCGTCCGCTGTGCGAACATCGTACAC
>NW_028296125.1:0-34959 GCF_964197995.2 Scardinius erythrophthalmus
GATGCTGTGCACAAAAATGTGATTAAAATCCTTTAAAAACAAAAGAAACAGAAATTAATTTATTCTTATATTATTAGACATATTATGGAAACTAAATTATAAAATATTTTATTTGTTTTATGGTTTATTAAGATTTACAGAGCTTTTTTTTCTAAGGGACACAAAATGGCACGTTTACGTATAATGACCCAACTTTGATAGGACTCATTAGATCAGGGTTCACCAATCTCGGTCCTGGAGGGCCGCTGTCCTGCAGAGTTTAGCTCCAACCATCTCCAACACACCTGTTTGAAAGTTTCTAGTATGCCTAGTGAGACCTTGATTAGCTGGTTCAGGTGTGTTTAATTGGGGTTGGAGCTAAACTCTGCAGGACAGCGGCCCTCCAGGACCGAGATTGGTGAACCCTGCATTAGATATTGCTTGATGCTGCAATATTTTTTTTTACCTACAAGAGTCTCCTAGGATAGAAGGAATGGGTGGATATTCCGGAGCAACTTGGCATTTCTGACTGACCATTTGCCATCTTGGTTTGGAGGGGGAAAAAAATCGAAGCACAACGGCTTGCTACTTGGTTTAAATATATAGGATGATGCACCAGGGTGGGTCCACTGAAGAGGATGATGTGCAACTATGCCATCAAAACCCGTGCAAATTTAAGAATTTTTTTTTTAATAGCTGTCCACTGTAGTGACCACTATGCATGAAAGGGTTAATCCATATAAAACAGCGATTAATCTTGCAAAGTACGTTTTGGTGTTACTGCTATCATTACGTTAGTAATTCATTAAGTTAACTAAAAAGTGTCGCTATGTTGTGAGAAGGTATTCCTTTGCAGAGATCCCAACCGTAACTAAGCATTTAACAAACAGAAAAAAGTGACATCTCATTACCAGATGTTCTCCAGTCCTAAAAGTAAAACAAAAACACAAACAATCTGTATTTAAAAGATCTTTTAGAAAGTCATGGACTCTTTTGAGCCTTTGTCAGTGATACTCTGAAATACTTCCCATCCCATACATGAAAAAAATACATGCCATGTTGGTGATATCATATCATATATATATATATATATATATATATATATATATATATATATATATATATATATATATATATATATATATATATATATATATATATATATATATAAATATTCTTACATAGGCTATATAAAATAAAATGACACAACCCTGTCTCTTTTTGTTAAATTTCAGTTTTATTGATCAATAATAGCAATTATGAAAGTATAAGTAGCCATACAAGTCAAGAAATAAAGTAATTAAACGATTCAGTCAAACATAAGTCAGCAGGCTACAACGTTAAAGATAAAAAGCCTAAATAATTTAACGTTATATAAAGTTATGAAACTAAAACTTTGCCCTCAGCCAAAACGATTTGCCAGGGAACAAAATATAGATTAATGATTTCAAAGATCGTCCCACAAGACGAATTATATCTCATGTTTAACCACTCCACTAGACTAGAGAGCAGCAGCAGCTCTAGCCGAGGTAAGGCTGTTCCAAGCGGGATACATGAGCGCTGAGCAACCGGTGATCCCTTGGATCTCACATCTCCGAAAACGTCAGATCAAATTTTTAAATAGGCGCTATCTGTATAAACAAACAACATATTTGAGCTTTAAACAACTACATTATCGACTGAAAAACTCTTAAAACTACATTTCGTGACACAATAACAGTAGTATTTTTAAATTTCGCGGTCTTTCTCCTGCTATTGACGCAACTTGAGATTTTAAATATTAGCTATAGAATATACACGATTTACATATACAATATAAAATTTAATTCAATCTTACCTTGCATATAGCAGCGGGATTTAGCATTCTACATAAAGCTACCACATAATAGGCTTGTTTGAGATGCGCCTTGCCTCGCCTGAAATGTAGGCGAGAGTAGGCGGCTGCAGTGAGAGGAGGAGTGAAAAAAGCGCAGGCAAGCCGGACAGTTCTCTCTTCTCGTAGTGGATCTGACACCTGTGAGATCAAAGATGGATATCGCGGGATTCACCGGATTCACGCTCGTGCACAGTGTTGCTAATAAATTGGATGGAATTTAAGTTCTGTTGCTTTTATATGAAAATAAATATAATGAACAAGACACCCAAAGTAGCCTACTTATTTAATTCCATTCCAAATACATGTTTATCAGTCTTTTTTTCTTTAATACAGACATGTTTTTTTTTTTTTTTTTTTATAAAAATTACATTGCATAAACCATAGTGATTGCACTGTTAGATAGTTTGGGAATATTCACACATAACGTATACACATAAAACATGATATCAGAGTTTTAAAATCAAACATTTTAAAAGAGAACAATACATCACGGTTGTTTAAACCAATGAACATCAAGCTGTGTCGTCAGCAAGTCGTTTCCCATCATGCTTTTGATCAGCGCAGTCGGTGGAGAGCAACTGCGCTCGACTGCAGAATCCGACAGGTGCGCCTTGCGCTCGCGAGAGATTTTTGACATACGTCAGCATGACATCAGAGCAAGGCGGACCGCACTCGGACACATTTCTAACCGGCATGCATCTCGCGCTGATCACCGGTGATCGATTCTGCGCAGATTTTGCTCATCTCAAACAAGCCTAATAACACTAAAACAGCTCACGTTAGCTACAAGTTATCGCGAGAACAGATTTAGATCAGGCATACTACTGGCATACTAATGGGGTCCTCAGCCCGGACCCATTTCTTCAGCCGGACCCGATTGTTCATCACACCGTCTCTTCCGTCAACGAGAGTTTTAGCGTCGAGGTGAGGACTGAGAGCAGTTCACGGTATTTCTCATATTTACACAACCACCACACACACTTTATACAGTTTGATTAAGCGACAGGCTCATTTCTGTATTGTTTTCATCGATCACAGCGATACTTGTGCGTCTTTTCTGGCGTCTTCCTTCTGAAATAAACATTTAGTGCAGCAGCAGCGAGCATGAGGAGAATATGTGGAGTTCATTCAGACCTGAGCGAGTTTGTGTTCGTTTGTGTGATTGTCTCGATGTTTGGAGTGAGAACTGTTACTGAATGTCAAGTTAAAGTTTGAGATCTGTGAGGGGAATCGAGCTCAAGTGTTTCTGTTGCCGTTTTCATGTTTACCTTTATTTCTTTGTCGACATTTATCTTTGGCAGATTACATTTACTTATTAAAATTTATGTAGACACTTTATATTGCCCCTTGAGTAATTGATGTGGGAAATATCAAATCTATACATGCATGGGAATAAATGTTAAGTTCAACACAGGAAACGTTACATTTTCTTTATGTTTTAGAGTTGTATGACCCTTGTCAGTTTCTGTACGTATATGCGTAACATGTTAATGATGGAATTACTTTATTGCAATTAATAGTTATTATAAAGTCTAACTATATTTAGATTTGCATATTATGGTGTTGTAGTTATTTGCCTGAAGAGGTTCATAAAGAGGTTATTTAATTATTTTGTTTTAGTATTGATGCTTTATGTTATATTTTGAGATATATTTCAATATAGCAGTTTTCCAGGCTTTTATCATGTATCCTGACTCAAATAATGTGTTTCTAACAGCAAACACAACAAAAATAAAGTGAGATGATCTGCTGATGATCCTGAATGGCTTGTTGAATGAGTGTTGATAGTCTGAGGCTCATCAATATTAACAGATCAGCTGAAAACACTCTTTATTTCATGACAATAGTTCCTGTTTTCACCTCATTTATTATGCTGATGTCTTCAAATCTCCTGTAAATTGACACTTAATAAACCCAGATTTAGCAGATTTCAGCTCTTCCTGATGCTGTGATGCTTGTCTTCACTTGTAGCTGATGGGAATTTACAGCATTTATTGGAGAATTACTGTGGGAGGAGATTCACTGATGATAAGGACAGTGAGAACATGAGTGATCCAGAACCCTGCAGAATGAAACACACTGAAGATCCTGAAGAACAAAGAGGTTGGTGTTTATTCTTCATTCATTCATGATGCTGAAGAACATTCATGTTAGAAACATTCAAGCACTTCATCAGATTTAGAAACAGTTCAACTATGAAACGGTACAGAATGTTCTGGGTTTTTCTTCAACAAATGGTCAGTAAAGGGAGGTTTGAGACATTTTTATATTGATTGTCAATATCAGATCAGGCTAAATACTAACTAGTGATGCACCGATGTGAAAATTGAGGCCTATACCCATAACCGATATTAATATTGCTGTTATGCCCGATACCGATATTTAACGATGTCGATATCTCTGTATAGAAAACACATTTTTATGATAATCAAATAGGCCTAAAGAGAGATTTTCCAAAACACATATTTTTATAATATAATGCACGATGACACACATGCATTACATTGCATAGCCTATAATGTGTGCTGGTCAACTTGTCTAAAATTAAGAAACCCCTAGAAAACAGTAAAACAAAAAAAAAAAACATTGTGTACACTTAAGATTAGCTACTTAATTTATTATTCCAATATCAAAATATGATATTTGGCTTCTATTTGTGATGTGCTGTCTTTGTGTTTGAACGTTGCACATTTTAAACAGGACACAATTAGCTGAAGAAATGTTAGCCAATACAAACATATCTATAGAAAACAGTGGACAGACGGTGATGTCACTTGCATGGTATCGATCTCTGATTTTGCAGTCCAGGGGCCTCATGTACAAAGACTTGCGTTGAATTCATACTAAAACATTGCGTAAGGACAAAGCTGTAAATGTGCGTACGCACAAAAAAATCCAGATGTATGAATCTCTGCGTACGAAGGATCCCACGCATATTCTCTTTGTACATCCCAATTAACGTAAATTTGAGCGCACATGCACGAGCACAACGCCCCACCCAGTCTCCTCCCTTAATTAAACCAATTTAAATATGGTAATGAGTCCACTTTGGCAAAAGAAAACAGTAAGAAAATGACGGCAAGAAATGAAACTTTACAGAAAGTGAATTGGAAGTGCTACTATCGGAGGTAGAAACGAAAAAAAAAAAATTGGAAAAGTTTGGAACTTTGTCCTCCGGAATTAATAACAAAAGGAAAAAAATATGAGTGGGAGAGTTTGGCTGATGCCGTCAATGCGGTGGGATCGTCGTACTGTAGAGTAGACTGAGTACAGTTGAGACACTTTTTGCGTTTTGATTTTTCACACAAAAATAGACATTGAAAAGAAGTGAATTTCCACATGACATGCCACATGATTACATTAGCTTGTAGACTAAGATGTTATCAATCAATAATACCCACAAGTAGTTTTTATTTTAAATATAAGGTGCTTTTTGTCTCAACTTTGTCTCAACTGTACCCATGTAGTACACTTGAGACAGTGCATGGTACAGTTGAGAGACCCATTTCTAATGTCGTGAAGGTAACTAACCATTCATGGTAAATGTAAATATAAAAAATAAAGACAAATAGAAAAGAAAATAACAACTGGGCAACATTTTTGTTTATTCATCCATTTATATGCATTCATTTTATTTAAATTAGCACTGGTTAAAATGTATAAAGCAGGAACAAGATATGTAGAATCACACATATCAAATTGTATTTTCATTTGCGTCCTATGCTGGCTACATGATTGCTGGCTGAACAACTAAACAGTGTGTTTCCTAATAGAACTCTATCGGGGGTACAGTTGGTACATGTGTGTCTCAACTATACCCCGCTGGCCACCTCGCACATTTCTCTAGATTTTGCAATTACCTTGCATGACACAATACCATGAAATATGCCCGTTTTTAGGGCACAGAATAACGTTTGTGGTGATACCAGTTACGTTTAACAGTCACATAAGGATAATAAGCTAGTCATTGTGGAGAGTGCATGGTGAAGTGAACATCATATCTTAGAAAAAAAAAGTTTTCCGATTTCTTCGGATCGGAGATGTGTCCGTTGTTCAAATTTCCCACGATCAAAGAGGACACTAATACGCACGTGCACAGCAAAAATACAACTTGTTATTTAAGCAAGTTATTTAAGGTGTCTCAACTGTACACAGTCTACTCTAAATTACCTTAAAAAGAAATGGTCTGATATAAAGGTGGACATTAAAACCAAAGCTGCCATAGAATAAGGGCTGTATCATTTTGCATAATATGCTTTTATATGTTCTTACTTAATTGCATAATTGATAGAATATTTTCATAAGGCTCGTGTGACAATATATGTCATTTATTTTATAAATTGCAAATTAATAGCAATGTTTCCCACAGGTGGTGGTGCGATAGACTTGTAGAACAATTCGTTGTGTAATGTTTGCAACTTCACTTCATTGCCTGTAAGAGTCGCCAACGGACAAAAACAGTGAGAAATATACGTACGCCAGACATGAAATTGGCGTGGAGGAACGCACATTCTCGCGTTAATTTCACTGTTAGTACATACGACCGTGAGCGTGAAAGCTGCCGTACGCAAAGTTTTTGTGCGTACGCAAGATTGATACATGAGGCCCCTGATTTTTTGGGGCTAAATGTGGCTTGGTTGGAGTGTGCAAAACTTACTGAAGCACAACTTCATGTTGAGATTCTCATTTTGCCAGGCAGAGTATGTGGATTTCATGCTTTTCTGCAGGATTTGCTTCTGTAAGCCAGTTCGTTTGCTGACTGTTTTCTTGTGAGGCAGTGTGGTTGATACATCAGGTCTTCTCAAAAATTCTTCCACAGAAATGAATTTCTGAATTTCCTTCTTTCCATCTGATAGATTTTTCCTGTACTCCTTCAATCTCTGTTGCTCTTCCAATCTATGCAGTGCATATAATTCAGGGTTCTGCTTTAACTTAGCCCGGTACCTCCGCATTCCAGCAGCAGCTTTACTTGTTCTTGAAACCACATCTGGACCATTCTCATTCTTTGGCAGGTTTCTCTCTCCTCCAGGACGCTCCATGGAGCGAAGCCTCAACTTGAGGAGACCTGCCATAATTTCTGAAAAAAGTAAATAAAATAAAGAAAGGCCATATATGTAAGAATGTATATCTATGAATATCTATCTATCTATGTCTATATATATATATATATATATATTAGGGCTGGGTATTGACACAAATTTCACAATTCGATTCGATTTCCATTCACAAGCTTGCAATTCGATTTCGATTTCGATTACGATTCGATTAAATTCAATATCGATTATTTTGGAGATCAGGTACAATACATTGCAAATTTTCTCAAGGAAAACAAATCTCTTAACTAATGCTGTAAACCATGGGAGTCAGTTGTAGCCTACTATAATATTGAAGGTAAAAAATAACTGATTTGTATACAAACACTTAAAATACACTTATTTATTTTTATAATAAAGTTATATGAAATTAAATAAAATTTTAAATGATGGCTGTCATAAAAAACTTTCCAGATTTATTCAAACATGCATTAAATATTGAAGAACATTAAAAATGATAATGAATATATAATATGGTGCATATATTTAACAAAATGCTCCTCTCTAGAGTTAACTTTTCTAGCTGACTAACGTTATGGTCACTGGATATGTTTTTTTCTGAGGTAAATGTGACATTACATGACATTGTTTACTAACGTCTTTCCACGGTTGAAACACTGATTGAGCGATTCCATGAGACATGATACGGACTTCGATAAGTTGTACTCTATCTTTTAACACACTTTCAGTTGCTCATTCATGTTTATTTCGCACTGTAACTGGCGTTAAGGCGGAAGAGTTGCTTCCGTTGCTTCTGCTTCTCTTGAGCTGAGCTGCGTCGGAGCGATCTCACGCCACAGTGCCAAAACGGTAATTATGTTTTTGAATTTCGTAAGAAAATGGACGTAATTTGAAATCTGAGACTTTGTTTCATATCAATAATAACAAAGAACAAAGATTATTGCGATTTATTGGATAGGATGTGCGCAACAATGATCCATTCATTCATCAACTGAAAACAGGATGATTAATCGATTCTTGGGATTTAAGAATCGATATTGTTTCATAAAAATGAGAATCGATTAAAATCGAGAAATCGATATTTTTTACCCAGCCCTAATATATATATATATATATATATATATATATATATATATATATATATATATATATATATATATATATATATATATATATATATATATATATATATATATACACATACATATATATTAGGGCTGGGTAAAAAATATCGATTTCTCAATTTTAATCGATTACGTCCATTTTCTATATATACACACACACACACATATTCCACAACAAATCCTTTAAATTTAATGTAAAAATAAAAAAGAAAGTAAGCCGTGTTGGTCTCAAGTAACCCTCTCATTAGAATCAAAATGTTTCAATATTTGCAATGTATTTGGATGCTAAACTATTCTTTATTATAGGCTTTGTACTTTAGTCATGTTCCAATATCGATGGAAAAAATCATCCTCTTCACACGTGCAAAAATGTGCTTGGAAACATCACAGTGGAGCTCTGCTTACTGTGAATGGTACAAATTGTACTACTGACTATTTAAACAGAGCAGTGTAATTCATATATGTTAGGTTGACTATTTTTATTATTATATTGTATTAGGGCTATAATGAACAGGCTGCGATGTCAAGATTGCAATTTTGGAATGTGTGTGTGTGTGTGTGTGTGACGTGGTTGCGGTTGAACAGTGGACACATAAAAACATAAATAAAATGTTTTAGTTCATTCCTACTTCCATAGGAATACATTGAAAATGCTCGCTCTACTCCGCACCATTATCAATGTCTGTGCGGACGTCTGTATTTTACTTTTGCTTTTAAGTTAGCGATTTAAAAGCCCTCAGCGGTAGGGCTGGGTATCGTTCCAAAAATTTCGATACCGATACCGATACCTTGATTTCGATACCGGTTCCTGAACGATGCTTTTTTTCTATACCAATTTTATGAAATCCATTTTAACAATACATAACACATTACCTCAGAAAAACTTTGGTTTTATTTTTTCAATTTGACTCATGCTCCTTAGCCAGTGCACAAAGGATCAACATTTTTTTTAATATAAAGAGCTCATGCTCACCAAAGCTGAATTTGTTTGATAAAAAATACAGTAAAACTTGTAACACTGTGAAATAGTATTACAATTTAAAGTCTTATTTGAATATATTTCAAAATGTAATTTATTCCTGTGATGTCAAAGCTAAATTTTCTAAATCATTACTTCAGTGTCACAGGATCCTTCAGAAATATGAAAACAATGTGCTGCTTAATATTTTGGAAACTAAGATAATTTTTTTCATGTTTCTTTGATGAATAAAATTTTCAAAAGAACAGCATTTATTTGAAACAGAAAACTTTTGTAACATTACACATGTTTTAAGGTAATTTTTGATCACTTTAATGCATCCTTACTGAAAAACAACCAACAATTTTTTGAACGGCAGTGTACGTTCAGTAGGTCATTATTGTAATATAAATACTGTCAGAGTGATCAACAAGGTATCTCTTCATTTACCAGTCGAAGGCGAAGCAACTTTCTGCTCTTATGTTTACTCCACTTTCAAGGTCTTCATCATATCTGTCGTGGTACCGGTCTTTGCAGCAATTATTTTACCGCAAATACTGCATCGCGCGCTGTTGGCATCGAGCCTGGAGAAATGTAGCCACACTTTTGATCGACTTATCCACATCTTTAGGGTATTGTGTGTGTGCGCGCGCGCTCGCGTCTCATAGGAGTATGTATGTGCGTGGAGAGTTTGTGTGTGTGTGCTCACGTCTCATTGAGTATGTGCGCGAGTTTGTGTGAGCGCGCGCCTCTCATATGAGTATGTGCGCGGAGAGTTCCGCGCTTCTCGTGTATGTAGAGTTTGCGTGTATGTGCGTGAGCGACTTTAGGTGTGTCATTGTGTATTTTATATGTATTTGTTTGAGCACTGACGTTGACGAGTTAACCCTTTAGGTATTGAAATCTGGTACCGAACAAGAAGTCATTTTTCGATACTCGATAGTATCGAGGCAATTCGGTCGGTACCTAAAAAGTATCGAACTCGGTACCCAGCCCTAGCCATAAACGTAATGAATTTAAACTGACTCAATCCCCATCAACAAATGTAATAGCCAAAACATTTAAATCCACTATTTTTGCATCACAGATATGTGTTAACATTACATTGGATGGACACTGACAGTATACATTTACATATTTAGCATAAAAAAAAATAACAAAAACTTACCGTCAACTTCCTCGTCAGTTTCGTCAAAGAATGTGTCCTGTTCATCATCACAATCATCCTCCAGAAAATAATCCGCAATAAAACCGGTTAAATCGTAATTTGGGGCAATTCCACCGAGATTAATATCAAGCAAGCTGTTTAAGGAAGCAGCTATTTTCCGTTCCTGCTCATACTTCGGTGTCACCGGCGAAGCCATGGCCATGTCAGATGTCAAAACAACGCATTACGTTACCATCATCCAGCAAATAACACTTAGTAGGCCAAAAATGTCCTTAAAATAAGTTTAATATTATTGGCAGAATACTGAGCTACAAAACAAATAAGCAGTTCTTAAAATATTGGCTATGACAAGAAAAAAATCACCACAGACATCTAAACGCGGCTGACATCTCTCTTTTTTTTTCATTGTGTTGACCTGATTACCGGCGCTCGCGGATTGATATTAAAGTCTGTTTTTACTCTCTCTAATAGAAAAGACACAGAAAAGAAGTTCCTGAACCGAATGATATACGAATCAGCAGTGTTGTTGCGCGAAATAAACCCAGAGACGATTGAAATTAGTGGTGCAACGGATCAACATTGATCCGTGATCCGTTCGGATCAATATCTTCGGTTCGGCACACACGTGATCCGCGGATTGATTTATGAAAAAAAAAAAAAAGCACTCAACATTTGCTTATATTGGTTGTTCATTTAAACCGTTATGAACCGCAGAGAGCGTGACGCCTCATTCGCGCCCCAAGATCTCCAGACGCGCGTAAACGCGTCTTTACATTAACTTAACATTGAAATCACTCGCGCCAGACGCTCTATTCGCGTTTTGTGTGAACGCAGCACGAGGGCGAGGGCAAGAGAGAGAAAGAGTGCCTGCGAGTGCGAGTGAGCGAGCGAGAGTGAGGTCTGCGGTCTTGGCCATTACTTGATTTACTTGTTTTTGTGTAGGTAATATGTTGTCAAATATGTTTAAACTTAAATAAACTACCTATACAAGTAGTTATGTCTCTTTGTATTAATGTGTCCTGTTATTGATATAATGCGCGTCATTGACAAAATGCGCAACCAGATGTTCGAATAGTTCGAATATGTGTTTTTTTAGAGGGAATATTCGAACGTCATTTTTGAGCAATTTTGACAGCCCTATATGACAGTGGAAACACGTCAAGCATTGGTCCATGTTTAAAGGAAGGAGATATGCCTTTTTATGTTGCACTTTAAGTTGTTTTTCATTAATTATGTTAAAAAGAAGATATTATGCCTTGTGCACTTTAAGTTGATTTTATATATTTGAATTTAATAATTTAAAAGTGTTGTTAAACAAAAAAAAATTTTTTTTTTGCTGATCCGAAAAATGATCCGATCCGTGACTCTGATCCGAGAAACGATCCGAACCGTGAGTTTTTTGATCCGTTGCACCCCTAATTGAAATCAATGTATAGGAAGCGCCACCTCCGTTTTTTTTTGCGCAAAAGTATAACATAGTGTCAGTAAAATCATTAATTTCAGTATTTATCATGTTATAAATGAAAATTTAAGTATTGCATCTCAAAACCATTGCTATAATCTATCATTTACAGCAATAAACACACATGGACTATTTTTGTCATTTTTATGGCTATGACTACTTTGACGCTCGTTAACTCATAATTTGATTCTACGACTTTAGCCGGGGTTTCACAGGCGGGGTCACATATATGTCCACAAGACTTTTGACTAATGGATGTTGTCGCTTCGAGTTCTGGCTTTAAAATTATGTGACAATAGTCTTGCTTTATCGTTCACATAAAACAATACATTGATTTAAATTGTGTAAAACAGGTTTTGCTTGAAAAGCCAATATGCGAGGGGGGCGTGAACGAGGAGTGGTTTACACCTGAGAATACAATGTCCCACCCACTCTGCATAATGAGCCATTCATTCAGGTGTGACACTGACTGAGCCAAGAATGAATGCAAGGACAAAAGATATATTTAGAAGAAGACTTATATTGACCATTTAAGATTTTGCTTACACCTATCTTGTAAATATGTTTAGCTATTTTATTAAAAAGGTTACAATTACAACAATAATTACAATTTCAACAATATTTCAAGTGTACTCTTTCTTTGTAAAAAAAAGGCAACACTGTGTGCATGTAATACTCATGGGAGTCGTAGTGTCACGCTGCAATATGGCTTATTTCAGATGCCTTTCTACAATTAATCAACCCGCCAAAGTGGCTAGTTGGAGTGACTGTGTTACCTGCCACAAGCAAAATCCACCTGCATTTGGTGGGTTGGTGGGTGTTAATGGCAAGCCCTGATGCTGCTGATATATTATTGTAGCAGAGTTTGTGCTGAATACAGTGTCATCAGACTTTAGCCATGAAAATGTCACAAGTAACAGAAACAGGCATAAATGTCAGAGCATGTCAGAACACCTCCAGGGCCAGAAAACACCTCAGACCCCAGAGGGTTAATAAGTTATTTTCCAGCTAAAGTTAGTTTTGATTGATTTGCTTCCGTCGCAACGATCATTTGTTATTAAATTAGGGGCCGCTAAGACGACACCATTCTCTCTACACAGACTTTAAACGTGAACCTGTGATAAACGCTGATGGCGCTCACATGCGCATTAAGAATTGGTTCTATAGTTATGTGTGTTTGAATATATATGCGCACGGTTGTAATTCCTTACAAACCAAGCCTAAACAAAGTACTGCTCTTTCCTTATAAATTTAGATACAGAATTTTTTTTTTTTTCGTCACTTCGGGGTACGTACGCGAAATGAATTTTCCCGACGATGCTTTATCTGTAGAGTGGTAAAGGGATCCTCCATAGGGAGAGACTAGTTGGCACTTCAGCATTGCGTTGACATCGGGTCCAGGCGAAGGTCCTTCGTCAGATCTGGATACGGCCTGGATCCGGCAGGCTGCAGGAAAACCTTGGGATAAACAAAGACACTAAAATTAACGTAGATGCCATTCTTCTTATGATGTAAGGAGTACATCAGGATTTATGGGAAGTGTTCCCGGTTCCGGCTGACCTAATCTATGCAGCCTAGCTTAATTATAGAAGTCTATTATGTGTTATGTGTATGCTAGGTCAAAGAGATGTGTCTTAAAGGAGAACTCCGGTCAATTTTAACATTGAGCTAATTTTTTTGTAAATTTGGAGTGCTGTCAGTACAGAGAACAACGACAAAAATCGGTGTTGCCTACACCGTGTTATCCTCTTTTTAAAATTTGCACTGTTGACTTTGTTGACCAGACTTTGATATCTCGAGCCGGACAACTTTCTAATTTTCAGTCATTAGCTCCAACCAACAGGAAGTCAGATGTTTTGGTTTGAATGTAGATTTTTTTATATATTTCAGACTCTGCGTTTTTAGCTACTCCTCCTAAGTGGTTTATTTTATTCACACCAAACTTTTTCAACATGATGAAAATACATTAAAGATGCTAAATTGTGAACGGATATTAAATATCTCAAACGGTTTTGCTATGGCGAGGGATTAAAGGAATGTCAAAAAAGGAAACACTAAAAGCCTCATATCTTCTAAAAATGTAATATATATATATATATATATATATATATACACAGTGCTATGCATAAGTTTAGGCACCCATGCTAAAGTTGACTAAAAAGAGGAATAAAAAATCATCTTTTGGAAATTGAACTTAATGCCTTAATTTAAAAAATTAGGAAAAATCCAACCTTTAAGGACACCAATTTTCTTTGTGAATGAACAATGTATCGTAAATAAATAAATGTTCTTCCTTAACCCCTTAAACCCTAAGCGTCCCGCCGGCGGGACGGCACCCCATGAAAAAAAATCATAATCAAATTACTAAGCAATCACTGAATGATATGATACAAAATAGGTATCATTTTAAAGCTTAGAATCTCAGCTTTTCAATGCACCTATACATTTTATTCAACTCCTAAAAGGTGCTGAGTTATTCCTTTAGAACGGATTATACCGCCGGAGGGCGCCCCCTAGCTATGGAAAAAATTAATTGTCATATTTTTCAAAACTACTGCATTGATCAACACAAAATAGGCATCATTTGAAAGCTTAGAGTCTAAACTTTACAATGAATGTAGCCATTATGATTATCTCCAAAGTAGTGCTGAGTTATTTGCTGATAAAATTATTTTTTTTTAATACATAATTTATGAGGAAGAGGAAATTATGTACTGGAATGTGTCAAAAACATCATACTGCTCAGATAGTCATGTGTCATATGTCATTTGAAAGGTCTCAATGAGTAGAATACAACAAGCATAATTGTTTCAGGCTTTTACTAAACTTGAGCAAGGTTTTTGTAAAATAAGCCCCTCAAGAGACCCATGGGTAAACCATATATGGATGCTGAATTTTAGACACATTTCCGCTTGTAACTTCATGAAACATGCTCCGATTGTGGAAAATGACACATCATTATTTACAGCAGATGCTTACAATTAAAATGAGTCCAAACTCAACGTAATCCATCACTCAGAACTAAAGATATTCCTCATGGAGTTCTAATTCACAAAAAATACACAAACGCACGTAGCCAAGCGAGGTAGCTTAGACTTGGCCTTTTTACTCGTATCTTCATGAAACATACATCGATCATGAAAAATGACACATCGTTATTTACAGCAGGAGCTCATGATTAAGACGAGCCCAAACTCATCAGTCAGATCTAAAGATATTCTTCATGGCGTTCTAACACAGAAAATACCAAAGACGTACCTAGCCAAATATATACTCATGAAGCACTCGCGTTTGGTCTTTACTTATAACTTCACGAAGCATGCACATATCGTAGAAAAATGCACATCATTATTTTCAGCAGACTCTCACGATTAAAAAGAGCCCAAACTCAGCATAATCCATCACTCATATCTAAAGTTATGCCTCGTGGAGTTGTAACACAAATGCGCACATAGATCTTTATTATAGATGTAGCACTTATGTCGCGTTCTAACTCATAACTCAATGAAGCATGCATCAATTGTGGAAAATGGCACATCATTATTTACAGCAGAATGTTACGATTAAAAAGAGCCCAAACACACCATAATCCATCACTCAGGTCTAAAGATATTCCTTATAGCGTTCTGACACAAAAAAATACCAGAGGCGCACCTATGAAGTAGCAATAGCAGTGATGCTATGTTGTTTTGATGTGACGTTTCAGCTCATAACTCAATGAAACATGCATAGATTGTGAAAAATCGAACATCTTTATTGACAACAGATTCTCACGATTACAAAGAGCCCACACACAACAGAATCCATTGCTTTGATCACGAGATATTCCTCACGAAGTAATGCATACTTGGCTAAAAAAACAAGTCTCTCATCCTTCTGGGGAGCAAAGTGTTTTCCAATTTTCCCGGAACCGTCCGCGCTCGTTTTCAAACGTGGAATAACACAAAATATGTATCATTTTAAAGCTTAGAATCTCAGCTTTTTAAAGAATCTAACCACTTCGATCAACTCTGAACGAGTGCTGACTAGTCTCTCTAAACCGGAGTGTACCGCCCGTGTGCGCCACCCATGGCGCCCCCTAGCTGCGAAAATATTCATTATCATATTTTTCAAAAATATTGCCTTGATTCAAACAAAATTGGTGTCATTTGAAACCTTAGAGTCTGAACTTTACAGTGAATGTAGCCTATTTGAAAAACTCCAAAGTATTGCTGAGTTATTTGCTGATAAAGATATAAAAAAAAAATCATAATCTATAAAATACTTTTTTGTACTATGTACTGCAATGTGTCAAAAACATCATACATCTCACGAAACATTCAAAAATCGTTGAAAATGGCACTTCATTTTTTACAGCATATTCATACAATTAAAATGAGCCCAAAATTAACTTTATCTATTGCTTTTATGACAAGATATTCTTCATGGTGAAACACTATAAAAAATGCCCATGAGGGGGCGTCAAGGTCTCAACAAAAATGCTATCTTGGTTCCAAAGGCTGTAACGTTTGATTACTTTATCCAATCACCACAAAATTTTAGCCAGATGCAGCTCATATGTAGAGGGACTTCCCCAAAAAAGAATTTTCCTCCTACCTTATTTCCTTCCTGAGTTATTCCATGTCAAATAAGAAACATATGCATTATCATTATAAAAATTATATTTATTTTTTGTCTTTTATCAGCAGTTTCTCGGCAGAAGAATGTCCAAATGTAATTTAATTTATATTTTCAAAAAATGTGAAAAGTGTTCTTTCAAACGATACCTACCTTTTGACTCTCCTTGCTATAGTTTTGAAGTTATGAGTCTTTAGTTTTGTGTATGTCACTCAGAAAACTCTTTTTTTTTATTGCTTTCCAAATGTGTGAGGACTAAACAAAAAGGCTACCTTTGTTCCAAATGCTGTAACTTTTGAGTACTTTATGCGATCACCACAAAAATTTGATTCAGATGCAGCTCACATTTAGGGGTACTTCCCCAAAAAAGAAAATTTGTGCTACCATATTTCCTCCCCGAGTTATTGCATGTCAAACAAGAGAGATATTCAAAATCATAAAAAAATTGTTTTTTTTTTTTGTATTTATCAGCAGTTTCTCGGCAGGAGAATATCCAAATGTAATGTAATTTATATTTTCAAAAAATTTGAAAAGAGTTCTATCAAACGATACCTACCTTTTGACTCTCCTTGTTATAGTTTTGAAGTTATGAGTCTTTACTTTTTTGTGTGTCACTCAGACAAAAAAACTCCAAAAATGGCTCAGGGTTTAAGGGGTTAAAATACAGGGTGCATAAGTTTGGACACCCCTGTTAAATTCCCATAGAGGCAGGCAGATTTTTATTTTTAAGTATTTATTTATTTATTTTTTTTTTTTTTAGGATACTATGCATCCTGATAAAGTTCCCTTGGCCTTTGGAATTAAAATAGCCCCACATCATCACATAGCCTTCACCATACCTTGAGATTGGCATGGTTTTTATTTCAGTTAGCCTAATAGCTAGTTTGATTTGCATTGCTCTCAATACTTTATCAGGATGCACTTCTACAGCATTTGTTAATCTTTGATAATGTTAATTTCACCATTTATAGTAGCCTTATTGAAATCAAAAGTTGTATTTGTTAACATTAGTTAGCCTAATGCACTGTGAATAACATGAACAAATGAACAGCTGAATGAACAGCTGTATTTTTATTAACTAAGATTAATAAATAATACAGTAACAAATGTACCTTTTGCTCATTTTTAATTATGCTTAAATAATTATTTTCAGTATTTTCAGCACTGAACTCTTCTTTTACTTGTTCTACCTCACCTGTTTTTACTATTTGTTAAATATAGTTGTTTTTTTTAAGTTCAATAAATGATCATTTTTTAAATTGAGACTTGTAACATTTATCATCATGATCATTGTGTCATTTTTATGATGTAAATTGAGGGAGCAAAAGCAGTATCGGCTCCAAATATCGGGTCAAGAAAATCGGCAGCCCGTATCGGTCATCGGCTAAGGCTGATGAAAAAAAATCGGTATCGGCATCGGCACTAAAAAATACAAATCGGTAGATCCCTAATATATAAATATAGCTGCGAGCAGCGATGAAGGGCCAAAGCCGGCGGCACCGCCACCCTGGTGCCTTCAGGTAAGGCACCGGGGTTGCGGTGCCTCCGGCTTGGGCCCGTAATCGCTGCTCGCAGCTATATTATTTATCTTGGAATTATTTTGATGTACTGAAAATTAACTGTAACATTTGTTTCTTTCATGTCAGACCTGATGGAAGTGAAGGAGGAGAGTGAAGAACTGAGTGAAGTGGAGGAGGAGAGTGAAGAACTGAGTGAAGTGGAGGAGGAGAGTGAAGAACTGAGTGAAGTGAAGGAGAGTGAAGAACTGAGTGAAGTGGAGGAGGAGAGTGAAGAACTGAGTGAAGTGAAGGAGGAGAGTGAAGAACTGAGTGAAGTGAAGGAGAGTGAAGAACTGAGTGAAGTGAAGGAGGAGAGTGAAGAACTGAGTGAAGTGACGGAGGAGAGTGAAGAACTGAGTGAAGTGGAGGAGGAACATCATGTCCAACAGAAAAGCGTGAAGCCGTTCACATGTGTTCAGTGTGGAAAGAGTTTGACAACAAAACAACATTTTAAGCATCACATGAGGATCCACACTGGAGAGAAGCCATTCACATGTGATCAATGTGGAAAGAGATTCTCATGCAAACAATATCTTAAAGAACACATGAAGATCCACACTGGAGTGAAGCCTTTCACATGTGATCAATGCGGCAGAGCATTTCTAACTGCATCACACCTGAAGAAACACCTGAGAGTTCATACGAAGGAGAAGCCCTATTCATGTTCTGTGTGTGGGAAGAGTTTTTCACAGCTGCAAAATTTACACGCACATCAGAAAATACACACTGGTGTGAGAGAGTACATGTGCTTTGAGTGTGACAAGACTTTTATTACAGCGGACAATTTAAAACTGCACCAGAGAATTCACACTGGAGAAAAACCATACAAGTGTTCACACTGTGACAAGAGATTCAGTCAGTCATCACATTTGAAAACACATGAGAGGATCCACACTGGAGAAAAACCTTACAAATGTTCACACTGTGACAAGAGATTCAGTGAGTCATCATCTCTGAGATCACATGAGAGGATCCACACTGGAGAAAAACCTTACAAGTGTTCACACTGTGACAAGAGATTCAATCAGTCATCACATCTGAAAAAACATGAGAGGATCCACACTGGAGAAAAACCTTACAAGTGTTCACACTGTGACAAGACATTCAGTCTGTCATCAAATCTGAAAACACATGAAAAGACACATACTGGAGAAAAACTTCACAAGTGTTCACACTGTGACAAGAGATTCAATCAGTCATCACATCTGAAAAAACATGAGAGGATCCACACTGGAGAAAAACCTTACAAGTGTTCACGCTGTGACAAGCGATTCAGTCTGTCATCACATCTGAAAACACATGAGATGATCCACACTGGAGACAAGCCGCACACGTGTGATCAGTGCGGGAAATTTTTCTCTATTAATGCTAACCTGAAGCGACACTTGAAGATCCATGCAGTGGAGAAACCACATCACCGCATGCATCCTTAAAATAGTCCAACAGACTACAGTGGCTCAACCAAGTTTATCAAGCGACGAGAATACTAGCTATTTGTGTTTATCAAGCGATGAGAATACCCCGCTCTCCCGTAAAAAAAATGTAATATTTACATATGATTTGACAGTTTACTTGTAAATAAATACCTAAAATATAAAAGGAGTGCATCATGCCTGACCCCTACATTAACACTTTTGGTTTTGTGACTGACATTCTTTTCAAATGTTATTGAAGTTAGAAATGTGTATGCCAATAATCTTATGTAATTTTATAGACGGTCCCAGTTAATCTCCAAAAGCCCCAAGCGAAAAAAAAAAAAAAAAAAGTACTTCATTGTATTTCAAGTATATTTATATTTCCGATTGTATGTTGAAAATGTACTTACACAAATTGTACTTTTTGTAAATATATAAAAAGTATACTGGCATTATGCTTTCATCCTAACACTTTTAACACACTTTAAAATAATACTATACTATAATATATACTATATTACACTTTATAGAAATATATTAATACTAAAATATACTTTAAGTGAAAGTTATGTGCACTTTCTAAAGTGTACTTATTTGAAAGAAAATGTAAGCATATTTTTTATATATTTTAAATTGTATGCTCAAAATTGTCATTGTAACATAAAAAGCATATTTTAATACTGAATATACTATATATTTAATATTAATATAAAGTATTAATATAAACTTTAATACTGAATAATACTAATATTCATACTGAAAGCATAAATATTTTAAAAGTGCACATTTTAATACCAACACTGTAATATTAAGTTTGAGTGTATTTTAACCCATTTGTGCCGGATGCTGCGCGCCGCAACATTACATCTGCCGCCGGTTACTGCATTGCGCAACTTTAAACCTCCTGCCGGCTGCTGCGTGGCGCAGCATTTTGTACTCGTCATACTTTTCACGACGCGCGCAGCATATAACGCACTGTCATTGGTTCAAATGCACATGTGGTGGGTCTTGTTGGTTTTTTTAAAGACCACGTGACCCCCAAATTGTACTGTGGTTCGCTGAAAATCATGTCAATCAATCAGACATACACGTGCACTTGTTTTGGGTTTTTTTTAAAACGCGAGCGGGAAAATGGCAGCGACTGAAGATGATTTTGACAGCGAGGGCAGTGACATTGAGTTGGATGATAGTGAAGAGTTTGAGAGAGAGGAGGTGGTAGAGGATTATGATGAAAACGACGATCCTTTAGATAGAGCACAGGAGTGGGATTTGTGGGACACAGACGGAGAGGAGGAGGACGGCTTTTACGGATTCCAGGTAGACTGGAGAACTGAGGGTTACCAGCCGCGCAAGGCGAAGCAGTTCACCCGCAAACCGGGGGTGAAACAGCCGATCCCCGTGGATGCTAGCCCCCTGGATGTCTTTTTGCGTATTTTTACCGATGAGCTTTGGGAAATGTTGGTGATGGAAACTAATCAGTACGCCGAACAGACGCGCGGTCAGACCCCCACCAACTCGAAGTGGAAACCTGTCTCCAAAACGGAGATGAAGACATTTGTCGGGCTGTGTCTCGCCTTCGGTATTATGAAGCTGCCAGCACGCAGGGATTTCTGGAGGCAGACTAAATGGTTGTACCAGACCAACGTCCCCAAGGCAATGGCAAGGGACCGCTTCGACATGATCTGGAGGTAATGATTTTTTTTTTTTTATGAATAACTAGCATAATAAATAACATAATAATATAATAATATAATAATGTGATGATGGTTTATAATGATAATAATAAATAAAATATTGTTAATATATAAATACTGACATAATGAATAAATAGCATAACTAGTAATACAAAAATGGCATAATGAATAAATAGCATAATGAATAAATAGCATAATAACTAGAAATACAATAATGGCATACTGAATAAGTAGCACAATAAATGATATAATTATGGTGATGATGGTTGATAATGATAATAATAAATACAAAAACGTTAATATATAAATACTGGCATAATGAATAAATAGCATAATAAATATTAATACAATAATGTCATATTGAATAAATAGCACAATAAATATTAATACAATAATGTCATATTGAATAAATAGCACAATAAATATTAATACAATAATGTCATAACGAATAAATAGCATAATAAATAAATAACAATACATATAAATACTATAAATATACATACGACAGTACATATAAATAAATACAATGATGACAATAAATGTTATGTTATAAATTAATCTTATCATATGCATTTTCAGATATCTCCATCTCCAAGACAACATGGACCCTGCTGTGGACAAAACGGACAATCTCTGGAAGATCCGGCAGTGGATGGACCTCCTCCTGGTTAGATTCCAGGCGCTCTATGAGGTCAATGGCTTTGTGACTGTGGATGAGTCCATGGTAAAGTACAAGGGACGCCTGGGCTTCCGGCAGTACCTCCCCATGAAGCCGGTGAAGTGGGGAATAAAGGTGTGGGTCATGGCGGAGAGCAAAACAGGCTACGTCACACATTTTCAGGTGTACACGGGTGCCATTCAGGGTAAGACGGAGAAAGACCTGGCTCACCGGATAGTGTCAGACCTGGTGGCCCCTTATTACGGGTCCAACCTGTCCGTATACATGGACAACTTTTACACCAGTGTGAAGTTGATGGAGGACCTCAAGGTCAGGGGGGTGCAAGCTTGTGGAACGGTTCGTGCCAACAGGAAGGACCTCCCCAAGATTAAGCAGCTCACAAAGAAGGCTGAGTTGAACAAGCATGATTTCAATGTGGCGCAGCGGGATGACTTGACTTTCTGCATCTGGCAAGACACCAAGGCTGTGATGGTCCTCTCCAACTATCATGACCCAACAGCTCATGGGTTCGTGAGGAGGAAGGCCAATGGTCAACGCCAGACAGAGGTCCGGGTGCCAGCATGCCTTGCTGACTATCAGCAACATATTAAAGGAGTCGATCTTCTGGACCAGATGGTGGGCTACTATCAGATCCATCATCGGTCTACGAAGTGGTGGAGGAGGCTTTTCTTTTATTTTGTTACGGTGGCGTGCTACAATGCCTTTGTGGCTGCCAGGTCTGCGGGAGGAGCGGAGTGGAAGTACAGGAGGGGCGGCTACAAGGACTGGCTGGAGGATCTGACCCAGGAGCTGATCGTCCCCGTCACTGCAAGAAGTGCTCCTAATGTGCTCCCCACCAGCCCAACTGGAGCTTCTGCTGAGCATGACCTGGTCCAGATCAACAAAAAGAGGAAGACCTGCAGGGAGTGTTCTCTGAAGCACTGCGGCACCGATGTGCGTCCTGGATCAACTCTGATGGGGTGCAGGCAGTGTAACCTTCCCCTTCACCGCGAGTGCTTCATGTACCACGTCGTTCGCCACAAATGATTTGTCTGTCTATGTGAGGAGGAGATGTGAGCCATGAGCTCAGAGACTGAGACTGTTCCCAGTTCCACCTCAGGACTTTCCCCACCTCTCTCTCATAACAAGATGCATTGTTCAATGTGTTGGCATGTTTAAATGTCATTTGTTATATTTTATATGATTAATGTATTTATTTTTTCCCATATGATTTTGAGAATTTTTAGAAAAATGTGTTATGTTAGTGCCAATGTTGCCATGTTTTAATAAAAACTGAGATTCTTACCTTTAAAATGCACTTTATTTCATGTTTCTAAGTGCTACAGAGGCTTAGATATTAAGGTTTTGGTAGGCGTTGACAATTCTTAGTATTTTTTCTGAAAACCCTCAGGAGATAAGGGTATTTATCCTAGAATAACATAGGTTTTTATAGGCGTTTTTAGCAGGCGTTTTAGGAGTAAATGGGTTAAGTTAGATTTGAGTCTTATGAAGTGCAGTTATTCATGCTAGTACTTCAGGACATTCTTTTAGAAAGCGTTCAATAGTATTTCTATAAAAATGCACTTTTCCACCATTTATGAAATTTTGTGATGTGTGTAAAGTACACAGATAGCAATTATTGCAGCTGTTCTGTAATGTTTAATCAGTTTTGCAGACAAATAGGATACATCTTACACACAAAATGACATTAAATAAAAAATTAAATGCACACTTCAAAAATACAGATGCACAAAAAATGTGTTATGCTGAAAAGCAATTGGTTTAAACCATCTTGCAACACCCATATTGCAACAGACAAGTTAATACTGGCTAAATTATAAGCAAAAAAATTTGAAATTCATTCACACTGTTAACATTGTTAACAAGTGTTCAAAAAAGAACATTTCATGGTATTGTTTAAAGGAGAAAAAGAAGGGCTACTGCAAACAAGACCAATTGAAGAGTGTACAGACCAATAGTCGCTGACCGTGTTCATGCGTATTGGACTGATATAGAGGTCGGTTTGGCGTTGATGTCTTTAAAGTAGAAGCTACCCAAGAATTTTAGTCTCTTTCAACATTGTTTGGATGTGGAATGACACATTTTGTCCTTGGACTTAACCATTACACATTTACGCTCAAGTGATTGGGGATGCACGGCAAATACATTATGGGTGTGAGACACCTAATTTATAAATGTGGAAAATATATTTAACTGAGCATCTCTACACACCTTTCCTCCACTCTTGGCAAGCTCTTTTACTAAAATACAGAAGTTGGTTAATGTGGATGAGGCCCCATCATCAGATGTAAAAAGCCACCAGGGTCATAACTTCGCAGAATGTTCCATCATTTAACTGTACAACTGAATTATTTCTCTTTTTAAGAGTTGTGTTATTATATGAATGATAAACCACACTGCTACAAATGAAATGGTCATAAAATATACCTAAATTAACTGTTTCTTTGGGCAGCCAAAACCTCTGACATTGTTGAAACTCCGTTGATTTCTTTCTTATGCTATATGTACTTTGAAGTTTGTCAAATAATGTCTTTATGCTATCATTAGCATTTGCCATTGTAGTCCCTTCTTTTTTTGAGAGACCCCTCCACCGAAGGAATCTTTTCACTATTTGTGTTGGCACTTGTGTTGTTCCACTGAAAAACCTAAGCAAAGTCCCATTAAATGATTCAAATGGAAATGTGGATGTTGCCCACAGTGGTCCCCAGTTACGCATGCCTGCTGCCAAGTGCATTAATAAATGCACATTAAAATAAGCATTTGCAGCACCATACAGTTTCTCAAAGTTGAGCACAAATTTTCACAGAGCTTGTTCTGCCACATCCACATGTCTCACTTTGATGGCATTCTGAAGAAGAGCGTGTATCGCAAAAACGAATAAAAAAGATTATTCCACAAGACTTCTTTTTCAGAATGCCATTCTAAACAGGCAATGCATAAATGCATCTTGGTGCCCTTGTGACCTCCACAGGTGGGTTAATGGCCAGCAATTCCTGGTCTATATCACTGACCTTGCCGCCCAAGTACCAGTCTTCATTATGGTGCTTACTGTCTAGCCACATAGATGTAATCTGTTTTGTGACACCCAGGCAGACACTGTGTTGGTACTCAGGAATGAATCCAGTGATCATCTTGAACCTCTCAAGTTCCATCAAAGGGGATGGGCCTTTCACACCCATTACTGGATTAGCAGGTGTTGCCAGCATAGCATGCAGAAAATGATCCCCTTTCTGTCTGTAAAGGTGGTTCTGGCGTTTCCCAGACATATGGACCACCACCAGTGTGAAGGCAGAAGTCACACCCATATTTGCCATTGAACTGTTTTCTTTTTCTCAGGAGGGGGCGGGCAATTGAATCTGAGGAGCACAGGAGTAAATGAACTTTGCTTGTATGCTCTACATTTTCAGAGTTGTTGTGGCAAAAATGTCTTTAACATCATCATCATTATCATGCGTAAGAGACACTCTGAATCCAATTGTCTTTTAAAGAGTATTTATTCTTGCAAGAATAGGCCCACAGAGAAGTGACCCAAAGTACACTATGGAGCAAGTGCGACAAGGAAGGGAGGGCAGAGCAGCTTTTATATCACTTCTCAAGGTTTCTGCTTACAGGCTTTCTTATCTAAAGAAGGGAAGGTTTCTCTGCTAGTGATCCAATCCTGCTGCGTTTATTCTTACAAGCTCACAAGTTCTAAATTGGACGACCTCCCTTTCAGTCTGTCTCCTCCTGACGTCTCAGCTGCTTCCCAGTGTTTAAAACAAAACACACACATCAGTCAGCTGAAGTGGGCAGACCACGGACAGTCCAGCAAAGGGTCATTTCAATGTCTCACTGAAAATAAATTATAATCAACACTGTAAATCAATGAAAAAAATTTTTTTCCATTACAATTCCCCCTTTTTATCATTTACTGATAATTGATTAATCAGACACTATCAAACCATAATAATAATGCACCAAGTTTAAGTCTTACATCACACTTACACTTATCATTTCTGATTTTCATATAACTGATCGCTCTTCTTTAAACTTGTAGGAAAAAAAGATTAAAAGAAAGTAAGCTTAGGCTGCTTTTTTTTTGTTATTTTTTTTTTTGTTAGGATAGGCCCTTAATTTTATAGCAAGCAAATAAAAGTTTATTCTGAAGCCGGGCTAAATGAACTGGCACTGCCATTGCATTCCCAACACTATAGGTCGGACCCTCAGTCACCTCAATATAAACAAGAAATAATGTAGATTATATTTAGTCAAGTCAAGTCAACTTTATTTATATAGCGCTTTTCACAATACAGATTGTATCAAAGCAGCTTCACAGTATTAAATAAAATAGTACATCAGTGTTTGTTTCTAGTGTAAAACGTCCACGTTTGGTAATGCTGATCAATAGTATTGTTGATTAATTAAATTAAGTATCCCCAACTGAGCAAACCAAAGGCAACAGTGGCAAGGAACTGAAAAACTTCATCAGGTGACCTAATGGAGAAAAAAAAAAAAAACCTTGGGAGAACCCAGGCTCAGTCGGGGGCCAGTTCTCCTCTGGCGTTTATGAACTAGAGACCGGATTTAACTAAGATTAAAAATATGATATAAATGCCTGGCTGAAGAGATGCGTCTTTAATCTAGTTTTAAACTGGGAGAGCGAGTCTGAGCAACGAACAGTATCAGGAAGGCTATTCCAGAGTTTTGGAGCTAAATGTGAAAATGCTCTCCCTCCTTTGGTTGATCTGGATATCCTAGGTATGACCAAAAGCCTCGAATTTAGTGCTCTTAAAGAGCGCAATGAATTATAGGGCGATAGTAGATCCGTTAAATAAACTGGAGCTAAGCCGTTTAGGGCTTTATAAGTCAGTAGCAATACCTTGTCAAGTCAAGTCATTTTCATTTATATAGCGCTTTTAACAATGTAGATTGTCTCAAAGCAGCTTTACAGAGATAAATGTATAATTTAACGTAAGATTGTTTTGGCTTTATAGCGGTTCTTTAATAAAGTTATTTTCCAGCTAAAGTTAGTTTTGATTGATTCGCTTCCGTCGCAACGATCATTTGTTTTTAAATTAGGGCCGCCAAGACGACACCATTCTCTCTACACAGACTTTAAATGCGAACCTGTGAGAAACGCTGATGGCGTTCAGATGCGCATTAAGAATGGGTTCTATAGTTATGTGCGTTTGAATATATGTGTGCAGGTTTGGAATTCCCTGCAAACCAAGCCTAAACAAATTACTGGTGTTTCCTTATAGTTTTGATTCAGAATTTTATTTGATCAATTCGGGGTAGATACGCAAATTGAGTTTTCCCGACGACGCGTTATCTGTAGAGTGGGAAAGGGATCCTCCATATGGAGAGACTAGTTGGCACTTCAGCACTGCGTTGACATCGGGTCCAGGCGAAGGTCCTTCATCAGATCTGGAAACGGCCTGGATCCGGCAGGCTGCGGGAAAACCTTGGGATAAACAAAGACACTAAAATTAGCGTAGATGCCATTCTTCTCATGATGTAACAAGTACATCAGGATTTATGGGAAGTGTTCCCGGTTCCAGCTGACCTAATCTATGCAGCCT
This sequence comes from Scardinius erythrophthalmus, assembly GCF_964197995.2. Classification (NCBI taxonomy): domain Eukaryota; kingdom Metazoa; phylum Chordata; class Actinopteri; order Cypriniformes; family Leuciscidae; genus Scardinius; species Scardinius erythrophthalmus. The sequence goes on from NW_028296125.1 coordinate 27,147, forward strand.
AATATTGAATTATAGAAGTCTATAATGTATTATGTGAACGCTATGTCAAAGAGATGTGTCTTTAATCTAGATTTGAACTGACAGAGTGTGTCTGCTTCCCGGACAATGGTAGGAAGGCTGTTCCAAAGTTTTGGTGCTAAATAGGAAAAGGATCTACCGCCAGCAGTCGATTTAGATATTCTAGGTATTATCAACTGGCCGGAATTTTGAGATCGCAATAGACGTGAAGGACTATAATGCGTTAAGAGCTCGCTCAAGTACTGCGGAGCTAAACCATTTAGTGCTTTGTAAGTAATCAGCAATATTTTAAAATTGATGCGATGTTTAATAGGGAGCCAGTGCAGTTTTGACAGAACCGGGCTAATATGGTCATACTTCCTGGTTCTGGTAAGAACTCGAGCTGCTGCGTTTTGAACTAGCTGTAGTTTGTTTATTAAGCGTGCAGGGCAACCACCCAGTAGAGCATTACAATAATCTAGCCTTGAGGTCATGAACGCATGAACTAATTGTTCTGCATTTGTCAATGAGAGCATATGACGTAATTTAGATATATTTTTAAGATGGAAAAATGCGGTTTTACAGATACTAGACACGTGACTTTCAAATGAAAGATTGGTATCAAAGAGCACACCCAGGTTCCTAACCGACGACGAAGACATAACAGAGCAGCCATCAAGTGTTAGACAGTATTCTAGGTTATTACGTGAGGAAGTTTTTTGTCCAATAATTAGAATCTCTGTTTTTTCAGAATTTAGAAGTAGGAAATTACGAGTCATCCAATTTTTTATATCAGCTATGCATTCTGTTAATTTAGTGAATTGGTAAGTTTCGTTAGGTTTTGAAGAAATATAGAGCTGAGTATCATCGGCATAACAGTGGAAGCTAATTCCATGTTTCCTAATGATATCTCCTAATGGTAGCATGTACAGAGTGAACAGCAGCGGTCCTAGTACTGAGCCCTGTGGTACGCCATACTGAACTTGTGATTGATAAGACATCTCTTAATTTACTGCTACAAACTGATAACGGTCAGATAAGTATGATTTAAACCATGCTAGTGCAATTCCACTAATGCCAACATAGTTTTCTAGTCTATTTAAAAGAATGTTGTGGTCAATGGTGTCAAACGCAGCACTAAGATCGAGTAACACTAATAGAGAGACACAACCACGATCGGATGATAAGAGCAAATCATTTGTTACTCTAACGAGAGCAGTCTCAGTACTATGGTATGGTCTAAATCTGGACTGAAAATCCTCGCAGATATCATTTCTTTCAAGAAAGGAACACAGTTGTGAAGATACTGCCTTTTCTAGTATCTATGACAGAAAAGGTAGATTCGAGATCGGCCTGTAATTGACTAATTCTGAAGGATCAAGTTGCATTTTTTTAACAAGCGGTTTAATCATAGCCAGCTTAAAGTTTTTTGGTACGTATCCTAGAGACAAAGATGAATTAATGATATTAAGAAGAGGATCTATGACCTCTGGAAGCATCTCTTTCATTAGCTTAGTCGGTATAGGGTCTAACATACATGTTGTAGATTTAGATGATTTAACGAGTTTAGTAAATTCTTCCTCTCCTATAGCAATGAATGAATCAAATTTTTCCTCAGGGAGACTACAATGCACTGCCTGATGCGATACTATAGTAGACGGTTGCATAGTTATAATTTTATCCCTGATATTATCAATCTTATAAGTGAAGAAGTTCATAAAGTCATTACTGCTGTGCTGCTTGGAACCTTCTGTGTTTGAAGCTTTCTTTTTCGTTAGTTTAGCCACCGTTTCAAATAAATACCTAGGATTATGTTTATTTTCTTCTAATAGGGTTGAAAAATAAGCAGATCTAGCAGCTTTTAAAGCCTCTCTGTAAGCAATCGAGCTCTCTTTCCATGAAATGCGAAATACCTCTAATTTTGTTTTCTTCCAGTTGCGCTCCATTTTTCTGGCTGCTCTCTTAAGTGTGCTCGTTGTACCACGGCGTTGGATTATTTTCTTTAATCTTCTTTAAGCACAAAGGAGCAACTGTGTCTAAAGTGCTGGAAAAGAGAGAGTTAAAAGTTTCTGTTGCAATATCAAGTTTTTCTAAGCTATCCGGGATGCTAAAATGATGAAACTGATCAGGAAGATTATTAATAAAGCAATCTTTAGTAGCAGAAGTGATAGGTCTAACATATTTGTAACACGGAGTCGGCTTTGCAGCCTTGGCTAAATGTAATTTACACGAGACTAGGTAATGATCTGAGATGTCATCGCTCTGCTGCAGAATTTCAACGGCATCAACATCTATTCCATGTGATAATATTAGATCTAGAGTATGATTACGACGATGAGTAGGTCCTGACACGTGTTGTCTAACTCCAATTGAGTTTACAATGTCTTTAAATGCCAAACCCAATGCATCTTTTTCATTATCGATGTGTATATTAAAATCACCAACAATTAGTACTTTATCTGCAGTCAATATTAATTCTGATAGAAAGTCCGCAAATTCTTTGATAAAGTCTGTATGGTGCCCTGGTGGCCTGTATACAGTAGCCAGCACAAATCTAAAACGTGATTTATCATTTATACTATATATTTTTACATTAAGCACTAACACTTCAAAAGAATTATATTCGAAACTTGATTTCTTAGTGGTTTTGAAAATATTACTATAAATTACAGCAACACCACCCCCTTTGCGTTTCAGACGAGGTTCATGTTTATAACAGTAATCTTGCGGGGTGGACTCATTTAAAGTAATGTAATCGTTTGGTTTTAGCCAGGTTTCTGTCAAACACAGCACATCTAGGTTATTATCTGAAATCATATCATTAACAATGAGTGCTTTTGAAGTAAGTGATCGAATATTCAGCAACCCAAGCTTTAGCATTTGCTCATCTGTATTATAGCTGTTTTTTATTTGTTGAACATCAATTAAATTTTTAACCTTAGATAGGTTTAAACATTTTTTGGATTTCCAAAATCGGGGAACAGACACAGTCTCTATATGATGATAACTAGGTGAAAGAGGCTCTATGTGATGGGATTTATCTGACCTGGGCGACGCGAGGCCGCTAGCAGACGGTTGGTTTAGCCAGTCTGTCTGCTTCCTGACCTGGTGCCCAATTTGTCATGTTTGAGCTCTAAGACTATGAGCCATATTACTAGATAGAAGAGCAGCACCATCCCAGGAGGGATGAATACCATCTCTTTTCAACAGGTCAGGTTTGCCCCAAAAACTTTTCCAATTGTCTATGAATTCTATATTATTACACGGACACCACTCAGACAGCCAGCGATTCAGTGAACACAATCTACTAACTATCTCATCACTCCTGCGAACAGGAAGGGGGCCAGAGCATATTACAGTGCCTGACATCGTACTTGCAAGTTCACACACCTCTTTAATATTAATTTTGGTGATCTCCGACTGGCGGAGTCGAACATCATTAGTGCCGACATGAATAATGATCTTAGAGAATTTACGATTAGCATTAGCCAGCACTTTTAAATTTGCTTTGATGTCAGGCGCTCTGGCTCCCGGCAAACATGTGACTATGTTCGCTGGTGTCTCTATTTTCACGTTCCGTGTGATCGAATCACCAATTACTAGGGCACAATCAACAGAATTCTCAGTGGGTGTTTCACTGAGCGGGGCAAATCGATTTGTTGTGGTAATCGGAACGGAAGAGTGGTTTTTTGATCCGCGACTAGAGCGATCCCTCACTGTCACCCATTTGCCCGGCTGCACAGGCTCTACTTCAGCTGGAACCGAATCATGTAAAGAGTTCACTATGCTATGCGCATCCAAAATAGTATCTAAAGCACTAGCACTCTTACTATCCTCAATTAAAGTTTGGATGCGTGTCTCTAATTCTGAAATCTTCTCTGTCAGCCTAACTGTCTCCTTACATTTATCACATATAAATCCTATATTGCCAACAGAGAAGTCTATGCTAAACATGTGACATGAAGTGCAGGTGACAATAACAGGACAAGACATTACTCACCGTGTTTGTTGACTGATTATTACTTACCTGAGCTTTTATTAACTCAAAGGCGCGAGCGCGCGAGAGAAAAATAAATAAATAAAACAGCTGAGCGCACGGGTGGCGCGTTAACAGGCTAGCAGTAGCGAATTAGCGTGTCGTGCTAGTAGTAATGGAAGCTAGCGATGTCAATCTGACATGTTGGGTAAGCTGTATTTAGTATAACCAACTACAAATTGTAGTAAATGATGGTTCAAAACAAAGAAATACGAGGCAAAGATGGAGCTTACAGCACCGAAGCAAACACACTCACAGCAGGCAGCGAGGCAGACAGGAGCAATCGATCAGCGATCCAACACCTTGTAATTAATACGTAACTTTATAGGTAACCAATGTAGTGATGATAAAATTGGTGTTATATGGTCAAATTTTCTTGATCTAGTAAGAACTCTAGCGGCGGCATTTTGGACTAACTGTAGCTTGTTTATTGAGGATGCAGGACAACCAGCTAATAAAGCATTACAGTAATCTAGTCTCGAGGACATGAATGCATGAACTAACTTTTCTGCATCAGAAACTGATAGCATGTTACGTAGCTTAGCAATGTTTCTAAGGTGGAAAAAGGCTGTTTTTGTAACATATGAAATATGATTTTCAAAAGACAGGTTGCAGTCAAGTATAACACCCAGGTCTTTTACTGTAGAGGATAAAGTAACAGGACATCCTACGATGTTAAAGTTGTAGTGTGCAAGGTTTTGTAGGCGTTTTTTTTTACCGATAAGTAGTACCTCTGTCTTGTCAGGATTTAATAAAAGAAAATTGCGCGTCATCCAATCTTTTATATCTTTAACACACTCTGTCAATTTGGATAATTTAGCGTTTTCATCCGGCCGTGATGAAAGATATATTTGAGTGTCATCAGCATAACAATGGAAACTAATTCCATGTTTCCTTATAATATTTCCAAGTGGCAGCATATATATTGAGAATAATAGAGGGCCTAACACAGATCCTTGCGGCACTCCATAGTTTACTGGAGTTATGATCGATTTTTCTCCATTTTAATAGACAAAATGGTATCGGTCAGATAGGTATGATCTGAACCAGCTTAATGCTTGTCCTTGAACACCAGTATAATTTTGTAGTCGATCTAAGAGTATTGTGTGATCTATAGTATCGAACGCAGCACTAAGATCAAGTAAAACTAGTATTGAGATACAGCCTTGGTCAGAAGCTAAGAGTAAATTATTTGTGATTTTAACGAGCGCAGTTTCAGTGCTATGGTGCGGCCTGAATCCAGACTGAAACTTTTCATAGATGTAATTTTCTTGTTGGGCAGACACAACATTTTCTAGTATTTTGGACATAAAAGGAAGATTTGAAATGGGTCTGTAATTTGCTAGGTTATTATGATCTAATTGTGGTTTCTTAATGAGTGGTTTTATAACTGCCAGTTTAAATGTTCTTGGAACATGACCTAAAGATAAAGATGAGTTAATAATATTGAGGAGAGGCTCTTCCACTATAGGTAACACTTCTTTCAGTAGTTTAGTTGGTATGGGATCTAATAAACATGTTGTTGTTTTAGAGAAAGTTGTTGATTTAAAAATCTTGCTTTCCCCTGTTGTTTAATTTCATGGAAACAGACACCAGTGATTTTGCAAAGAGATCTCTTATTTATTTGGTTTATAAAACATAGGAGGAAGAGACAATGGACCAAGCTAAGATCTTAATTCAGCTTCTCAGTCACCTTCTCTACATTTCCATCTCTTCCTGATTTTCGGACAAACAGGGCTTGGTTTTTATACCACTGACCAAGGAAAAAACTACATCACCATAGAAACACATACATTCAGCAGAAGAACATATGGTTTCCATTAACGTTGAAATGTATATCCCCATGCTATGCTTGATGAAAAACTGCATATACATTTCAGTCTCTAACTCAGCACACAAAGTCCCAAAGTCTCTCTTTCTCCCACATCTTCACAAAATACAATGAGTACAAGTGATTATGAATGTATATAAAAAGTATAGTAATAATAATACTAAAAACAACATTAAACGATGAAATTTGAGTCTTCAGAAGTGATAAGTTTATTTAACTCTATTTGTTCTATAGTTGTAAAGCACTGTAATTGTTCTTGCGGGGTGATAATCGAGGCTGAGTTATAAGGCGCGATTGAGGATTGAACGTTTACAATTGTGGTTCTGATGTTTTCTATTTTCTCAGTGAAAAAATTCATGAAATCATTACTACTAAACTGTAACGGAATATTTTGTTCAGGTGACGCTTGTTTATTTGTTAGTCTAGCCACGGTGTTAAATAAAAACCTAGGATTGTTTTGGTTATTTTCTATTAGTTTGCGGAGATGCTCAGCCCTGGCTACTTTTAGGGCCTTTTTATAACGTGACATACTGTCTTTCCAAGCGATTCTAAAAACCTCTAAATTAGTTTGTTTCCATTTACGCTCTAAATTACGGGTTTCTCTCTTTAGAACACGCGTAGTATTGTTGTACCATGGTGCTTTAATTTTCTCTCTGACCTTTTTTAGTCTAATAGGTGCAACAATATCCAGTGTTCCAGAGAGAATGGTGCAACATTTTCTGTTTTAATAACAATTAGATTTTTCCTAGATCCTGCAGTAGATTTATTATTTGATCGCACTAAACGAGGAATAGACACAATTTCTATGCAATGTTCTACACTAGTATTTATATCAGTTAATGTGTGTTTAGTAGGAAAAACAAACCATAAAAAGATAAAAAGTAGATTAAAAATCCCTCATTTTCAAACACTGTCCTTGTACGCCATCTCGTGACACGGATGACTACTGCTTTTAACCCTCTTTACACATTCTCATCATCCTTAGAAAGAAAGAATAAGAAAGTAAGAAAATAAGAAAATGAAAAACACCCCCCAATTTACCACATGTTAACCCTCTGGGGACCAAGGTGTTTTTGGAGCCCTTGAGATGTTCTGACATGCCTTGAAATTTGTGCTTTTTTCAGTTATTTATAAACATGTTAATGGCAAAGGTGTAAAATCACTCTATATAGCACAAACAGGGCTACCAAAATATGCGGGCAACGTGTATGTAGATGTTTGTATTTTTAAGAGAATAATGTTTATGCGTGGTTATTGGAAAAAATAAAAATGAAAGTGGCTGAATTAAGACCACAAAACACATATTAAATATGTGTCCACAAGACTTTTGTCTAATTGATGTTGTACCTTTGAGTACTGGCTTCAAAATTATGTGAAAATAGTCTTGCTTTATCGTTCACAAAAAAAAATACATTGATTTAAATGGTGTAAAACAGGTTTTGCTTGGAAAGCCAATATGCGAGGGGGGCGTGAAGGAGTAGTTTACACCTGGGTTGTCCCACCCACTCTGCATAATGACTCTGCATAATTAGCCATTCATTCAGGTGTGACACTGACTGAGCCACAATGCAAGGACAATATATTTAGAAGAATACTTATATTGACCATTTAAGATTTCGCTTACATCTATCTTGTAAATATGTTTAGCTATTTTATTAAAAATGTTACAATTACAACAATAATTACAATTTCAACAATATTTCAAGTGTACAAAAACTTTCTTTGTAAAAAAAAAAAAGAAAGAAAAAAAGATTATAGGCCTACATTTTATCATATGTATTCATTAGTTTGAATAGCCAACATTGGAACATCTAACATCTTAGTCTATGACTTTATTTTTGACAAAAATAGTGTGACTAACGCCTGACTAACGTTGTTTTATTGAAATATCAGGGCATATAAATGTTAATTTACGTTGCTTATACAAATACATTTGATTTTAACATATT
>NW_028296124.1:0-7500 GCF_964197995.2 Scardinius erythrophthalmus
TGGGATGCTTCTTGTTTCAAATGTTCTGCGCCTGGTTTCACATTGAGAAACTGTCCGAGTCTTTTCCAGCCACTGACAAACACGTTTCAAACAGTGCTACATTCTCATGAGGCTCAACCTTGGACTTTTCCCACAGTTCAGCTTGTCAACAGTGTTGCTTGCTCTCCGACTGGTGTTGTCTGGTTAAACTCTGGCCTCCAGGGTAAAAGTTTCTACCATCGGTTTGTCATTATCCCTGATCTTTCCTCTCCGCTTATCTTGGAATTTGGGATGGAATTTATGCTAGGAGCGTCGGTTAGCGATCACATCCCATCAAGGACGGCGACCCCGGTTGGATCTACACCCCGAGAGGTTCTGGACGTCTGCCAGTCTGCCTTGGATGAGAAAGTTGAGATGGCTTGTCTGAAAAGGGAAATTGTTGGACCTCCTTAAAGACTTCTGGAGCTTGTTTGACGGACACCTGGGGCACACCTCATTGGGGGAGCACGCATTCAACACGGGTGATGCGAAACCAGTTCACCTCCCGCCATTCCAGACCTCACCAGCTGACAAACACATCACCGAAGATCAGATTCAGATGGTGCTGGAAGGGAACATCATCGAACCTTCTTGCAGTCCGTGAGCTGCAGCTGTAGGAGAAGCCATGCGGAGACCACAGGTTTAGCGTAGACTACAGAGCTCTTAATCACCTGACAATTAAGGATTCGTTCCCACTGCCCAGAGTTGACGAATCATTGGATTTCGTAACTCGTGGAACATTTCCTTCTACTCTTGATTTGTCTCGGGGGTTCTGGTGTCGGTAGAGGAACAGTCAAGGCCAAAGTCCTTCCGCCTGGGCCTAGTAACGCCCCTGCCATGTTTCAGAGAGTAATGAACTACGCTCTTGCTGGATTGGTCTACGAGTGCTGTGCAGTGTTCTGGGATGATATCTTCGACACATCCCGACCTTTGAACAACACTTGGAAGAGCTCCGGGAAGTCCTGTGTAGACTGCTCTTACTCTCCAGCTGAGTGCAGGACAGAAGTTTGTATCTAGTGATGATGCTGTGTTAAGGGTTATATGTGTAATGTCATGAGTCGATTGGGTGATTCGAGAAATACAGTCATATTGGTCTTAAATGATCCTATATTAAGGTATTCCTCCGGGTTCTGGAAGCACTGGAACTCAAGTTTGTGTGTTCTTAAATCATGTTTGTTGTATGTAAATCTATGGTTGTATGTTACTCTTTTCTTTCTGTTTCTCTTGCTCTGTGATATGCACCTCATGAATGTCTGCTCTCTGCAACTACTCTATCCCGGTTTTCCTCCGGACACAACGAGTATCTCTAGGGATTCAGGATAGCTTTACTGACATGGAAGAGCACTTTACATGATAAGTGTCAGACTTCTGTTCTCTTTGTGTGTGCGTGTGTGTAGGTTTGGGTGTGGCCACTCTGTGTGTGGGTCTGCTGGTCCGTGTGCTGGTGACGTTCTGTGTGGTTCTGTTTGCTGGCTTCAACATGAAGGAGAAGATCTTCATATCTCTGGCCTGGATGCCCAAAGCTACAGTTCAAGTGAGCCTTGAGGAAAACTTCATTAAATCATCTTTGCTTTATTTACAGAGAACTTATCAACATGTTTTTGAATCCGTCATCCAAATAGGAAATGACATCATTGCTTCCATGTGTTGCACTATCCTGCATGTGTGTGTGTGCGTGTGTGTGTGTGCGTGCGTGTGCGTGTGCTTGTGTGTGTGTGTGTGTGTGTGTGTGTGTGTTCAGGCAGCTCTCGGCTCCACGGCGCTGGATGTGGCCCGCAGTGCCGGAGACGAGCAGCTTCAGAAATACGGCATGGATGTTCTGACGTTGGCAGTTCTGGCGATTCTCATCACGGCGCCGGTCGGAGCGCTGGCCATCGGCCTCACCGGACCCAAACTACTGCAGCAGAACACACACACACCGCAGAACACACACACACAGGGTGAGCAACACACACACTGCAGAACACACACACACGGGGTGAGCAACACACACACTGCAGAACACACACACACGGGGTGAGCAACACACACACTGCAGAACACACACACACACACTGCAGAACACACACACACTGCACGTCTCAACTGCAAAAAATGCTTTTCTTACTCAGTATTTTTGTCTTGTTTCCAGTCCAAATATCTAAAAACTCTTAAATCAAGATGCATTCACTAGATGAGTAACGTCATGAGATATTAAGTCCTGTTTTCCGGGGGAAATTCAAACAGAAACAAGATTATTTTTCTGACCCCATTGGCAGATAATTTTGCTAGTTTTAAGCATCAACTCATAATATCTTATATCATGTTACTCATCTAGTAAATGCATCTTGATTTAAGAATTTTTAGATATTTGGACTGGAAACAAGACAAAAATACTGAGTAAAAAAAGCCTGTTTTGCAGTGTGTGTTCGATGATAAATGTTTAGAGTCCAATGCTGACTCCAGCTTCTTATTAATTTGTTGTTTATTGATGCGTGAACTTCTCCTTTAAAAGACGTGATGATTCCTCGAGCCATCCGTAGCGTCGGTGTGACTCAGAGTTACTCAGAGTCGAGAGAGAATTTCCCTTTAAGGGAGTAATAAATCTGACAGAGGCTCTAATAAAGGGGCTTTTGATCTCGTGAAATCCAGATTTTTTGTATTTTTTGTTGCACCATTTATTAATTGCAGTTCCACATGATACACTGAACCACCTATTGTACTTCCAGCTCATTTCATAACACACTCTCTGTGCCCCCTCTGCTGGTCCATCTGGACATTAGACAGTAGGACTTTGTAGTAATTAAAAATGTAAACAGTTTTTACTTCACCAGTCTTTATGAACCTTTGATCTTGGCATATTTGACAACACACAAAAGCACTTATTGCACCATTAGCACTAGTTCATGGCGACTTTTGTCCGCCAACATTCAGGCTGTGTTAAAGAGGACATAAGGGCTTCAAAAAAGGGCTTGAGAAATAAACATTGACCAGTTTATACTTTACCAATCCTGTTAATGAGCCCTTGAACGTGGCATATTAGACAATACGTTATCACTAACTGTACCATCAGCCCATTTTGTGGCCGATTTTTAGGGGCTACTGCTCTAACAAAATTGGGTAGTTTTTACAGTACCAATCTTTTTTACACACCTTTTTTTTCTAGTATAAAGCCCTTATGTCCGCTTTAACACACCCTCAAATGGGGTGGAAAATCACAGACTCAAAATGGGCTAATGGTGTAATGTGTCTGTGTATTGTCAAAACTGTCAAGTTCAAGGGTTCATAAAAATATATTGGTAAAGTAAAAACTGCCCAAACTGAGGATTGTGTTAGAGCGGTCGTCCTAGTGTGAATCCTCTATGTCCACTTTAACACACCATCAGAGGGGATGGAGAAAAGCTCCTGTGAAATGAGCTGATGGAGCTATAAGAGCCTGTGTATTGTCAAATATGCCAAGTTCAAGGGTTCATAAAAAAATATTGGTAAAGTAAAAATTGCCCAAATTCTTCATTTAGTTAGAGCAGTAGTCCTAGTGTGAAGCCTTTATGTCCACTTTAACACATCCTTAAAGAAGTTGGAGAATTATAGTTGCAAATTGGGCGGATGGAGCAATGTGTCTGTGTATTGTCACATATGCCAAGTTCAAGGGTTCATAAGAAATGACGGGTAAAGTAAAACCTGCCCAGATTTAAAGTTCAGTTAGAGCAGTAGCCCTAGTGTGAAGCCTTTATGTCTGCTTTACTGTTTCCATCAGACTAAACTGAGGAGCGCTGCTGTGAAATGGGCTGATGGTGCGATCAGCACCGCTGTTTACTGTCTGTCATTTTTAAAAGCTCATTAAAAAAGATCTGTAAAGTGAAAACTGCCCCACATTTGGGATTTCTTCAGAACAGAAGGATTAGTATGAAGTCTTTATGTCCACTTTAACAAGTCGGAAGTCTCCTTTATTTATAAAGCGCTTTTTACTATACAGAGTGTTTCACATCAGCTTTACAGAGAGAACAGGAACATAATGCAACAAAGTTTGGTTGAAAAAAGTAAAAAAAGATGTTCTTCCTCCATGCTCTCTCTCTCTCTAATGACTGTCATGCGTTGTTCTTTGTCTCTTTAGATCAGTGTGAGCGTGAGGTTCATGTCGACGCTCTGGAGTCCAAACTCTGAGTCGTCTCAGTGTCCTGCAGATTCGGTGTCCACACACCTAACCCTTTATTTGCTGGACCAAGCTTTATTAAAACTGATCTGGCAGCAGCTTTCAGTCTAATAAAACACAAGCACTGAGAAACCCAGAGAGTGTGTTGAGGTTTTTTCAAGTAGAAATGTGAAAAAAGTGTGTGTGTGTGTGTGTGTGTGTGTGTGTGTGTGTGTGTGTGTGTGTGTGTGTGTGTGTGTGTGTGTGTGTGTGTGTGTGTGTGTGTGTGTGTGTGTGTGTGTGTGTGTGTGTGTGTGTGTGTGTGTGTGTGTGTTAATCCGCATCTGCTGAATGGCCGAGATGGTCCTCACTGCAGAACACGAAATCCTGAACACGTTGGATCCAGATCCAACTCCTCCCACCTTACATATACCTAAACCTACCAATCTCCACCCCTTATATCTGGATCCAGCTCACGAAGTTGAACCTGATTGTGTCATAATCTTTACAACCACTAGAGGTCAGAATAACACAACACACACACACACACACACACACATCATCATCATCATCATCATCATGAACTGTGTGTCTGATGTGTTTGTTCGGAACAGTGAAAAAATCTTATTAGTGTTGTAGAATTTTACATGTGACATTTAAATGTTCAAAGTCGTTGTTGTTTGTATGTGAGTTGAGAAGACACACACGCGCACACACGCGTTAGATTGCTGGCGTCTGATGTGATGTGAACTGTTCTTTATGAAGTGTGTGTGTGTGTGTGTGTTGAGTGAATTTCAGCAGCACAGACAGAGAGACAGAGGTCAATGTTGAGAAGAGATCATCATTCACATGATCCGACACACACACACACACACACAGACAATAAACACATTGAGTGTGTGTGTGTGTGGGTCGTTTGTCAGTGGTATTGAGTGGGTGAGTGACACTAATGACCTGTGATGAGCACATCTCTCTCGCTCTCTCTCTCTCTCTCTCTCTCTCACACACACACACACACACACACAGAGAGAAGAAGCAGATCACCAGTCTAATGATAACCATCACCAGAACCATAAACATGAATATTGTGGTAAGCTGTTGAATATGAGCTTCTCCAGGTAATCTAAAGGTGTTCGCTGACAGGAGCGTCTGCGATTCGCTGATCAAGGAGTGTCACATGACCAGTGATGTCATGAGCGAGGCATTCGGCCTCCTGTCAGACGCATCATCAACATCTCCTCTGGAGCCATACAGGAAGTGGAGCTGCCACTGCTTCCTGTTGTGATGTCATCGGGTGTGCGTCTCCGTGGCGACCCCTGGGGGCCCCTATTGTCCCCGCCTGAGTCTTTGTTCAGGGTTAATGTGTGTCAGATATACAAGCCTCTCGAGTGTGTGTGTGTGTGTATGTGTGTGTGTGTGTGTGTGTGTGTGTGTGTGTGTGTGTCACGAACAGATGGAAATATTCCACAGAAACACACAGATGAAGACGAGTAAAGAAACGAGACAGTGAGATGTTAAACCATTCTGAGCTCATGATGATGTCTTCATCCAGTATTTGGTGCTTGACCTCCCTGAACTCAGCTGAGCTGAATACACTACTGTCTCCTGTAGAGCGGCTGTAGAGCTGGGCTAGTGAGTCGCTTCATAACTGAACTCTGCAACATTGGCTGATTCAGCTGAATTTAATCAAATTGAACTCATTTGAATTTGTTGCATAAATGATGAACTTGGCAACATTGACACCGTTATTGATCTCAATTGAATCTAATTGAACTGAATTGAATTTGTTTCATAACTGATGAACTTGGCAACATTAATTTTGTTATTGAACTGAATTGAATTTGTTTCATAATTGATCAACTTTGCAACATTGACACCGTTATTGAACTCAGTTGAATCAAATTGAACTGAATTGAATTTGTTTCATAACTGATGAACTTGGCAACATTAATTTTGTTATTGAACTGAATTGAATTTGTTTCATAATTGACCAACTTTACAACATTGACACCGTTATTGAACTCAATTGAATCAAATTGAACTGAATTGAATTTGTTTCATAATTGATCAACTTTGCAACATTGACACCGTTATTGAACTCAATTGAATCTAATTGAACTGAATTGAATTTGTTTCATAACTGATGAACTTGGCAACATTAATTTTGTTATTGAACTGAATTGAATTTGTTTCATAATTGATCAACTTTGCAACATTGACACCGTTATTGAACTCAGTTGAATCAAATTGAACTGAATTGAATTTGTTTCATAACTGATGAACTTTGCAACATTGACACCGTTATTGAACTCAATTGAATCTAATTGAACTGAATTGAATTTGTTTCATAACTGATGAACTTGGCAACATTAATTTTGTTATTGAACTGAATTGAATTTGTTTCATAATTGATCAACTTTGCAACATTGACACCGTTATTGAACTCAATTGAATCAAATTGAACTGAATTGAATTTGTTTCATAATTGATCAACTTTGCAACATTGACACCGTTATTGAACTCAATTGAATCTAATTGAACTGAATTGAATTTGTTTCATAATTGATCAACTTTGCAACATTGACACCGTTATTGAACTCAATTGAATCTAATTGAACTGAATTGAATTTGTTTCATAACTGATGAACTTGGCAACATTAATTTTGTTATTGAACTGAATTGAATTTGTTTCATAATTGATCAACTTTGCAACATTGACACCGTTATTGAACTCAATTGAATCAAATTGAACTGAATTGAATTTGTTTCATAACTGATGAACTTGGCAACATTAATTTTGTTATTGAACTGAATTGAATTTGTTTCACTACTGATGAACTTGGCAACATTGACACTGTTATTGAACTGAATTAAATCTAATTGAACTCAATTGAATTTGTTTCATAATTGATCAACTTTGCAACATTGACACCGTTATTGAACTGAATTGAATCTAATTGAACTGAATTGAATTTGTTTCATAACTGATGAACTTGGCAACATTGATTTTGTTATTGAACTGAATTGAATTTGTTTCATAATTGATCAACTTTGCAACATTGACACCGTTATTGAACTCAATTGAATCAAATTGAACTGAATTGAATTTGTTTCATAACTGATGAACTTGGCAACATTCATTTTGTTATTGAACTGAATTGAATTTGTTTCATAATTGATCAACTTTGCAACATTGACACCGTTATTGAACTCAATTGAATCAAATTGAACTGAATTGAATTTGTTTCATAAATGATAAACTTTGCAACATTGACACCGTTATTGAACTCAATTGAATCAAATTGAACTGAATTGAATTTGTTTCATAATTGATCAACTCTGCAACATTGACACCGTAATTGAACTCAATT
>NW_028296124.1:15000-17500 GCF_964197995.2 Scardinius erythrophthalmus
CACACACACACACACACACTCATTTATCTGTGTGCACATCACAGACGTCAGTTCTTATACAGTGAGTTTACAGTTTAACACAGACGCTGAAAGAAATTACATTTCTGAACCTGAAATGATTCTTTATGAAGGTCCGCACACATTCCTCACTCATAACAGAGAGAGAGAGAGAGAGTGTGTGTGTGTGTGTGTGTGTGTGTGTGTGTGTGTGTGTGTGTGTGTGTGTGTGTGTGTGTGTGTGTGTGTGTGTGTGTAATCCTCCTGGTGTGAAGTGTTCCGAGTGAGTTTCATCACGACTGTTCGGACTCTCATTCCTCCCGTCAGATCAACAATATCTCACACTGTCCAAACACTGTCCAGCAGAGAGAGAGTCTCAGGGCGAGCGACGTCCCTCTCAGCTCACACACACACACACACACACACACACACACACACACACACACACACACACACACACACACACACACACACACACACACACACACACACACACAGTCTTTGAGGATTTTACACGTGTGTGTGACAGGAAAAGGCCATAAACCAGCCGAACGTCAGGAGGAGTGTGTGTGTGTGTGTGTGTGTGTGTGTGTGTGTGTGTGTGTGTGTGTGTGTGTGTGTGGAAAACTCATCTGATGAGCTCATGCTCCTCGATCAGGAGTGTGTTCCTGAAGTTAACCAGCTGTGTGTGTGTGTGTGTGTGTGTGTGTGTGTTAATCTCAGTATTGTTGGAGAACAATAGAAGCTCACGGCTCAGAACTCCAGCTCTGCTCCTCAAAGATTCAGTCAACTCTAGAGACGTGTGTGTGTGTGTGTGTGTGTGTGTGTGTGTGTGTGTGTGTGTGTGTGTGTGTGTGTGTGAGTGCAGATGCTCTCTCTCAGATGCAAACGCTTGCAAATGTGTGTCCGGTGGGCTTAACTAGCGCTGGCACCAGCAGCACATCTGAGTCTGTCAGGGAAATGAACATCAACAGAAGTTAAATAACAGATTAAAAATCATTTTTTTCTCATTTTCATTTTGTTTAACTTGACGTAAAAAATAAATAAAAAAATATGAATTAAAACTGAATTAGTATTTGATGTACTAAAATAACTACAACCAAAAAAAAAAATACATAAAAAGTAATAAAAGCTGTATATACATTTTAAAACGTGGATTAAAAAGACAATGACATTACTAGAAGTTTAAAATTTCTAAATGTTATTAAAAAACAAACATTTCTCATTTTCATTTAGTATTATTTGATGTAAAAAAAAAACTGAAAAATAATTAAAACTACTGTATATTTACATTTAAAAAAGGACAAAACTCTACAAAGTTACTATAAATTAAAAACAAAAAAGGCCATCAGAAACTATAACATTTCTTATTTTCATTTATTTAACTTGATGAACTGACATAACTAAAACTAGAACTGAAATAAATTTAATAAAAACTATAGACAAATAGTAAGTAAATTACTAAAACTTTAAAATTAAAACTAAATCAAAATATAAAACAAATGTGTGTGTGTGTGAGGGTCTCGATGTCCATAAATCCCATTAAACTGCTGGTTGCCATCAGTGCGAGCTAAAGGAGATTAGGTGACCTCTGACCCCTCCATCTCTCTCTCTTTAAGGGCTTCTCTTCACTCTTCTCGACTCGCTTTAAGTGGATTAAAACTTAAAGAACCCTTTTCTGTTCACACTCACACACACACACACACACACACACACACACACACACACACACACACACACACACACACACAGTCGCTTCAGATCCAGATCTCATTCACACTGAGTTATGGATTATTAACCCGCGGTTTTGATCGGTTTCACTAACGTCCATCACGGCCGCCGCAGTCGTCAGCGCTGAGAATATCTGAACATGCAGAACCGATCCGCGGCTTTAATTAAAACATTTTAGTCTAGCTTCGTGCGTTCTGTTTTTATCAACACTTGAACGTGTGAGTCTGTGTGCGTGAGTGAGTGTGTGTGTGTATGAATGGACGCGTGTGTGTGTGTGTGTGTGGTTATGAATGGACGCTTGTAGCTGCGAGTGTTTGCTTTGGAGCGCTTGTGAAGCTCATTAGTGTAATTAAACTGAGAGCCTCTAGAATGCAGCCTAATTAACCCGTCCTCAGCCAATCACATGCTCCATTACCTCTCGTCCAATCAGCTGCCAGATGGGAGGAGCTGGAGAGCCAGTTATATTTGAATTGATGATGTCCAGTCGAGCAGCTCAAACACTGAGCTCGAAAGCTTTATAAAACACGGACTCAACTTTTCTTTAAATGTGAAAATGCAGAAAGTTTTCTGTGATGGGTAGAGTTAGTGTGTGTGTGTGTGTGTGTGTGTGAGTCTGTATATACACATGTTAGTCTGGCACCAGTTTGACTAGTAGCCACAATGTAAAGTTTATGCAACAGTAACATGCTACTATTATGAGTGTCTTACCTTAAAAATCTTTCTCATAATCAAATTGCATTCTTCTAATTCTTCAGAGGTAAATCCAAGGTAA
>NW_028296124.1:20000-30000 GCF_964197995.2 Scardinius erythrophthalmus
ACACACACACACACACACACACACACACACACACACACACACACACACACACAGTTGTGTGGACCTCTAGTTCATAAACGCCAGAGGAGAACTGGCCCCCGACTGAGCCCGGGTTCTCCCAAGGTTTTTTTTTCTCCATTAGGTCACCTGATGGAGTTTTTCGGTTCCTTGCCACTGTTGCCTTTGGCTTGCTCAGTTGGGATATTTGGGGATATTTAATTTAATTAATCAATCAACGATACTATTGATCAGCATTACCAAACGTAGACGTTCCACTAGAAACAAACATTGATGTATTGTCTAATTTATTACTGTGAAGCTGCTTTTGATACAACCTGTGTTGTGAAAAGCGCTATACAAATAAACTTGACTTGACTTGACACACACACACAGACACACACAGACACACACAGACACACACACACACACACTCACACACTCACACACACACACACACACACACACACACACACACACACACACACACACACACACACACACACACACACACACACACACACACACACACACACACACACACACACACACACACACACACACAACACACACACACACACACACACACACACACACAACCTCAACATTATCCTGATTCCCACTCCTGCCTGTTATAATGAGAAACGAGCGCACCCTGTTCAATATAATCCATGCATTTCTGGAGTGAAAACATGATTATTTTATAGAGTGTTCTAGTGTTTAAGCTCTAATTAAATAACTGTGTAAAGTAGTATTTTAAAGTCCCCCTGTGGTGAAATCCAGCTTTTAATGTTGTTTATGTGTCTATGTGGTGTTTTTAATCTGCTTTAAGACAAACCATGTGTAAATTCATAAGTCGACAGCATTGCTGAGTGTATTTGAGCTGAACACTGTAGACCAATCCGATCTCACGGCAGTTCGTATGACCTCACTCGTACAAATTCCACAAATTCGTACAAGATCTCTGAGCTGCTGTGTGTGAGTGGAGGCGGGGCTCATTTACATATTCATAGAACTGTACATACTAAATGAGGCGAGGGTGTCGAGTTACATTCAAGATATTTTAAGGCATGAAGAAGGAAAAAACATTTAAATATGTAATTTTTGTGATCAAAGATTAGTTTTAAGAGAGTTAAAGGGATAGTTCACCCAAAAATGAAAAATTAGTCCATGATTTACTCTCCCTCAACTCATCCTAGTGTGTATGACACTCTTCTTTCAGACGAACACAATCAGAGTAATATTGAAAAATGTCCTGGCTCTTCCAAGCTTTATAATGGCAGTGAATAACACTTTCTGTTTTGAAGTCCATAAAAGTGCATCTGTCCATCATAAAAGTGCATCTATCCATCATAAAAGTGCATCTATCCATCATAAAAGTGCATCTATCCATCATAAAAGTGCATCTATCCATCATAAAAGTGCATCTATCCATCATAAAAGTGCATCTATCCATCATAAAAGTGCATCTATCCATCATAAAAGTGCATCCATCATCATAAAAGTGCATCTGTCCATCATAAAAGTGCATCTGTCCATCATAAAAGTGCTTCTGTCCATCATAAAAGTGCATCTGTCCATCATAAAAGTGCTTCTGTCCATCATAAAAGTGCATCTGTCCATCATAAAAGTGCATCTATCCATCATAAAAGTGCATCTATCCATCATAAAAGTGCATCTATCCATCATAAAAGTGCATCTATCCATCATAAAAGTGCATCTATCCATCATAAAAGTGCATCCATCATCATAAAAGTGCATCTGTCCATCATAAAAGTTCATCCATCATCATAAAAGTGCATCTGTCCATCATAAAAGTGCATCTGTCCATCATAAAAGTGCATCTGTCCATCATAAAAGTGCATCTGTCCATCATAAAAGTGCTTCTGTCCATCATAAAAGTGCATCTGTCCATCATAAAAGTGCATCTATCCATCATAAAAGTGCATCTATCCATCATAAAAGTGCATCTATCCATCATAAAAGTGCATCTATCCATCATAAAAGTGCATCTATCCATCATAAAAGTGCATCCATCATCATAAAAGTGCATCTGTCCATCATAAAAGTTCATCCATCATCATAAAAGTGCATCTGTCCATCATAAAAGTGCATCTATCCATCATAAAAGTTCATCCATCATCATAAAAGTGCATCTGTCCATCATATAAGTGCATCTATCCATGATAAAAGTGCATCTATCCATCATAAAAGTGCATCTATCCATCATAAGTGCATCTGTCCATCATAAAAGTGCATCTGTCCATCATAAAAGTGCATCTATCCATCATAAAAGTGCATCTATCCATCATAAAAGTGCATCTATCCATCATAAAAGTGTGTCTGTCATCAGGAAAGCCGGCAGACCCTATGCGAGTCGAGTTGCGCCAGAAGAGTAACATTGGCGATGTGTGACGTAGATGTAGGAGTATCGTAAGCTTTCCTCTGGCGGTCGTCTGCCGGAAGCTAGTTACTTTAGTTAATAAAGTTTTAAATATGGATATTTTTCTTAATATAAGGAGATTTTAATGCTGTGTGTGTGTGTGTGTGTGTGTGTGTGTATGTGTGTGTGTCAGTGGGACGAGGTGACGGGGCTGGATGAGGAGGGGAACAGCGTGCGCACGTTCCAGATCTGCCCGCTGGAGAGTGTGTCGAGCCACTGGCTGCGCACGAGCTTCATCCCGCGGCGCGGCGCGTCTCAGGTGTACGTGGAGGTGCGCTTCACCATGATGGAGTGTTCCTCCATGCCCAACACCTACAGGACCTGCAAGGAGACCTTCAACCTGTACCTGTACCAGAGCGACGAGGACACCGCCACACTCACACACCCCGCCTGGATGGAGAACCCCTACAGCAAGGTACACACACACACACACACACACACACACACACACACACATGTCTGGTTCACTATCTTTGTGAGGACTCTCCATAGATGTAATGATTTTTATACCGTACAAACTGTATATTCTATCCCCTTACACTAACCCTACCCCTAAACCTACCCATCACACACACACATACACACACACACACACACACACACACACACACTAACCCTACCCCTAAACCTACCCATCACACACACACATACACACACACACACACACACACACTAACCCTACCCCTAAACCTACCCAACACACACACACACACACACACACACACACACACTAACCCTACCCCTAAACCTACCCAACACACACACACACACACACACACACACACACACACACACACACACACACACACACACACACACACACACACACACACACACACACACACTAACCCTACCCCTAAACCTACCCAACACACACACACACACACACACACACACACACACACACACACACACACACACACACACACACTAACCCTACCCCTAAACCTACCCATCACACACACACACACACACACACACACACACTAACCCTACCCCTAAACCTACCCAACACACACACACACACACACACACACACACACACACACACACACACACACACACACCCTACCCCTAAACCTACCCAACACACACACACACACACACACACACACACACACACACACACACACACACACTAACCCTACCCCTAAACCTACCCATCACACACACACATACACACACACACACACACACACACACACACACTAACATAATTAGAAATTAATTTAAAACCAAACATTTTACAAATCTACATAAGACTACATTTCTACAGTAACACCATATTGAAATGTATTCAGATCCTAAATAAAAATGAAATACTGTCACAATTATCATTATCAAATACATTATCGTTATAGTTACTGTTATAGTTATAGTTATTTTAATATTATTATTCCCAGTAAAAGCTTGATGACGTGTGTATATTGTGTAGGTGGACACGGTGGCGGCGGACTTCCTGTTGCGTCGGGGCGGCGAGAGGAAGTCGAACGTGAAGACGGTGCGCGTGGGTCCGCTGGTGAAGAGGGGCTTCTACCTGAGCTTCCAGACCCAGGGCGCGTGCATGGCCCTGCTGGCCCTCAGGGTGTTCCTCAAGAAGTGCCCCCCCGTCACACGGGCCTTCTCCTCGTTCCCAGAGACGCTCCCTCATTCGCTGGTGCAGCAGGCCGGGGGCGTGTGCGTGGAGAACGCCGCCCCCCTGAGTGAAGCTCCGCCCACCATGTTCTGCGGGGAGGATGGGCAGTGGGTGGGGCCTCCGTCATCATCCTGTGCCTGTAGACCTGGACACGAGCCGGTGGACTCCGACCGCTGCAGGGGTGAGCGACATATCTACCTGTGTGTGTGTGTGTGTGTGTGTGTGTGTGTGTGTGTGTGTGTGTGTGTGTGTGTGTGTGTGTGTGTGTGTGTGTGTGTGTGTGTGTGTGTGTTTGTGTGTGTGTGTGTGTGTCTGTGTGTGTGTGTGTCTGTGTGTGTGTGTGTCTGTGTGTGTGTCTGTCTGTGTGTGTGTGTGTGTGTGTGTGTGTGTGTGTGTGTGTCTGTGTGTGTCTGTGTGTGTGTGTGTGTGTGTGTGTGTGTGTGTGTGTGTGTGTGTGTGTGTGTGTGTGTGTGTGTGTTTGTGTGTGTGTGTGTGTGTCTGTGTGTGTGTGTGTCTGTGTGTGTGTGTGTCTGTGTGTGTGTCTGTCTGTGTGTGTGTGTGTGTGTGTGTGTGTGTGTGTGTGTGTGTGTCTGTGTGTGTCTGTCTGTGTCTGTGTGTGTGTGTGTGTGTGTGTGTGTGTTAGGGATGCGCCGATCCGATATTCAGTATCGGTATCGGCTCCAATACTGCCATTTTGGCCGGATCGGGTATCGGTCAGACGAAGCCGATCCAATTCCGATATTGTGCGTATTACTATTCTGTCATTGTTAAGCCCCACAAAAGGCACAAATGTATTATAAAGCACTATAAAGTTTTCGTGCACTATATTATAAGTGTTCAGAAGCCATTTAATAGTCTAATATGAGGTAGAAATTAATATGTAAGTCGTTAAATTCAAGTTCACGTAAACTCTTTCCTCCGCTGCAGCTGTCAATCATTCTCCAGCACACGGGCTGTGCATAAGCGCTGTGTGCCGCACTCTGGATTGGAGCCTTTCGTATTATAATACTTTTGCGCAATGAAAGATTATTAATAGACTTTCTTGATCTGCCCTATCTCTCATATGTTGCTGCTTCAGCTGCGCTATAAAAAAAAACATTCTTAATTTTATAGTAGGCTAGCCTACAATCTTTTTGATCTTGTTTTTCATGAATGTATTTTACAACAATACAAACTGCAATGTCTAAAGTTTTACCAGATTTATTACTACACTTGTGATTTTTCTAGAATAAATTTTACTGATGAATTATCCACTAATCTAGTTTATAATAGCATGTTTGTCATAGATTATGATCATACATTTTTTATTTGTTTTTCTTTATAACTAAGTTGTCTAGTCTGTATTAAGTAGATTGTGTTTAACACAAAATAGTGATTATCAGTTCAACACACAGAGTTACAGAAATTCTACTTGATTTAAAAAAAACTGCACTGGTATCGGATCGGTATTGGTTCTGAAAAAACTGGTATCGGAGCATCCCTAGTCTGTGTGTCTGTCTGTGTGTGTGTCTGTCCTAATGAGAAAGCTCTTGCTGTGTGTGTGTGTGTGTGTGTGTCACTGAACGGCTCGATGTAAAGCAGCTGTGTTTACTCTGAACGCTGTGTGTGTGAGAGCTGATGTTTTACTAGAGCTTGATGAAATGCTCTTTTAATGAGTGGGAATTGGTCTGTGGCTGAGGATTATGGGTAATGTGAGCTGTCTCTCTCTCTGGAGGAACATGTTCATCTGCTGTTGTTTTATTCAGTGTAATTAGACTGTCTACAGACGGATGATAATCACTCTGACCGTTATTTCTTCATCGTCATTCATCTTTATAGAGCCCATATTCTGCCCTTTCACAGTCTTGATGATGTTTTCAGGTTTTCCTGCTTGAATGTTGATTATTCTCCTCATATTCTCCATTGTTGCGGCTCCTCTCTTCCCAGTCTGTCAGTAACGCTCTGTTTACTTCCTGTCTCTATGAAGCCCCTCCTCCTGAAAAGCACACTGTGCTCTGATTGGTCGTCTGGAGCAGTGTGTTGTGATTGGTCGAGCACTGCGAGTGTGTTTGGGAAATGCCCCGCCCCTTTCCATAACCGCCAGTTTAACACACTACTAACTAACTCAACCAGGCCCCGCCCCTTTATTCTGCATATTAATTATTATAATGAGGAATATTGTGACGTGTTCGTTCCCGGAAGAAACTCAAGACTACAATGGAGGCGTTTCAGGAGTTCAGGAACACTGACTCTGATATAGAGGAGAGCTCAGTGTTACACACACAGATGAAGAAAAGCAGTTTATGTGCTCTCTAATACATTGTTGATCAATCATTTATGAATTATTTATTTATTTTGTATCTTTGAGGATGAGTCCACAGAGGAGTTTTTGTCACATTTAACTCACTTCTGAAGACCTTGAAGTTTAACTAAACACACACACACACACACACACACACACACACACACACACACACACACACACACACACACACATAAAGAGAAGGCCAATACAAAGCGCAATTAATACAAACAAATTCAGCCACCTGCTTCAGTGTGTGTGTGTGTGTGTGTGTGTGTGTGTGTGTGTGTGTGTGTGTGTGTGTGTGTGTGTGTGTGTGTGTGTGTGTGTCACACGCCCCGTCTGACTCTATTATTTGAGTACAACAGGAGGGTCATTGAGGGCCTGAGACCAGATTGAATGTGTTTAACCAACACACCCCCCCCCCCCCCCCACACACACACACACACACTCACACACACACACACACACACACACACAGTTTCTCTCACAAATACACATACTCGCACCCACACACACACACACACACAGTTTCTCTCACAAATACACATACTCGCGCCCACACATACACACACACACACACACATACACACACACACACACACATACACACACACATGGATTTAGTTTAGTTAACTATAATTACCCTTATCCTTTGATTGTTCATTTTAACGATGATTAACTATGATGTTACTAGTAGCACTAGTTTATGAGCAACTTAAACATTCTTCCCTAATGCTGGATTTAGTAGTATTGATGTGTGTGTGTGTGTGTATATGTCCTCTCATGTCTCTCATGTGTGTGTTTGTGTAGCGTGTGGATCAGGCCAGTATAAAGCATCTGCTGGTGGGAGTGTGTGTCGCGCGTGTCCAGACAACAGTAACGCACACTTCACCGGATCCAGAGAGTGTCTGTGTCGCGCGGGATTCTACCGAGCCGCCAGTGACCTCCCAGATTCAGCCTGCACCAGTGAGACACACACACACACACACACTCACTCTCACACACACACACACACTCTCATGGACTCATTTATGTGACCTCTGACCTCCCCCTCCTCAGAGCCCCCGTCGGCCCCGCGCAGCATCATCTCTCAGATCAATGACACCGTGGTGACCCTGGAGTGGGCGGAGCCTGTGGACCGGGGCGGGCGCTCGGACCTCAGCTACAGCGTGGAGTGTGTGCGCTGCCACGGCTCGGTGTGTGTTGCCTGCGCAGACAGCGTCACCTACAGGCCGGGGCAGGTGGGCGTGACCGGGAGGCGTGTCATCATCCGCGGGCTCCTCCCACACACCACCTACACCTTCACTGTCCTATCCCTGAGCGGCGTGAGCGCTGTCAGTCAAACAAGCCCCGCCTCCAGCAGCGTCAACATCACCACCAGCAGAGACGGTCAGTGCTGAAGATCACACACACACACACACACTCTATAAACGCGCAACTTTAACAATAACGGCAATGAGGAAACACTTTCAGAGCGAGTTTCTTCTGACGAATAATACGAACATTGACAGCCAATCAGAATCAATCCTGTGTAACAATAACAATAACGTGCCCAGCACGACTTTATAGATATCGTCAAAGTTATCGTTATAGTTACTTATGATTATAGTTATCATTATAGTTAGGGTTAGATATCATTAGTTGTCGTTTTAGTTCATTTTCATAAATTATTGTTATGTTTAAAATTATTATTGTAGTTAACATTATTGTTATCGTTACAGTTGTTATTGTTATAATTAACATTATTCTTATAGTTATTGCTAGAGTTATCATAGGTATGTTATTCCATATTCTGACACAAAACCATATATACTAATATCTCATCTGGTTGATGGTTTATATCATCTGTGAATGTAAACGATCCTGTCGGCAGATCCAAACTGATCAATGAGACTAGAAGACGTTAAGATAATACATTAACATTATGTGTGTGTGTGTGCAGTGGCCGTTCCAGTGTCCGGGGTCAGGAGGACTAAGGCGTCGGAGAGCGGTGTTTCTCTCAGCTGGACGGTTCCCTCGCAGAACCAGCACAACATTCAGGAGTATCAGCTGCGCTACTGTCTGAAGGTGAGGCGCCTTATCGCCATAGTTACCGTTAGAGTTATTATCGTTAATATTATTGTTATAGTTCTATATACAGTTATAGAACTGTGTGTGGCTGTGTCCAAATTCAGGGTCTACATCCTCCTTAGGATCCTTCCTACCCGGTTGAAGGAGGAGGGGTCCTCCGACGACCGCAAAGCCCGGAAGTCGGTGTTTGTGAATTTGGACAGCCTACCCTTCTTTCACATATTTTCAGAGGAGAAAGGCCGCGAAATTTAAAAATACTACTGTTACTGTGTCACGAAATGTAGTTTTAAGAGTTTTTCAGTCGACAATGTAGTTGTTTAAAGCTCAAATCTGTGGTTTATTTATAAAGAGAGCGCCATTTTAAAAATGTTATCTGACGGTTTCGGAGTTGTGAGATCCAGGGATCAGCGGGCGCTCAGCGCTCATGTACCCCGCCGAGAACAGCCTTGCCTCGGCTATAGTGCTTCTGACGTTCGCCGCTGTCAGTCTAGTGAGAATAATTCGTCTTGTGTTTATCTAACGGGCGATCTTTGGTTTCATTAATCTATAATTTGTTCCTTGGCAGATTGTTTTGGCTGAGGGCAAAGTGAAGTTTCATAACTTTATATATTTAGGCTTATTTAACTTTAACGGTGTAGCCTGCTGTATGTTTGACTGAATCGTTTACTTTATTTCTTGACTTGTATAGCTTCTTATACCTTTTAAAAACCGAAATTTAACAAAAAGAGACAGGGTTGCGTCATTTTATTTTATATAGCCTATGTAATAATATGTTAAAATGTATACATTTACATTATTTATTATTGTTATTATAATAATATACCACTTGCGATTATCAATCTATTATAGTTATGCTGTTAAATTATTTTACTATTCATAGGAACTATTTAACTTATTATTTTTTATTGTCTATATTCTGTAATTGATATCTCATATTCTATTGCTATTATTATAGTATTATACATAAACTATATGCTATTATCAATATATTATTATTTTTATTATTATTATATTAGTACTTATGATATTATATAATTATACTTTTCATTACTATTTTATTTGCTGTATACTGTTTGTTTATTTTATTGACTAAACTATTTACTATTAGCCTACCTCTCACTTTATCTTATATTTACTATTTGCATTGCACTGTAGTTGTACCATATCATATTACCATAAATGATCCATCAGTTATCTTTGTTATTGCTAAAATCGGGTCAATGACAGAATAGGCTTTTCCCACAATAAGAAAACTTTATTTAATTTAATGTGAAAATTAAATTATATCTCAGTATGGGGGTGTTCACAATTCTTATCCAAGAATGAAAAGCCAAATACATGACAAGCCTGAGCTTTGGCCATTCCTTATAAAAAAAAATAAAAATAAAAATTTCAACCACTGAAAAAATATTTTTTTTTGAAAAGCCAGTTTTTAAAAAAACTTACATCGAAAAGCATACTCCTCTCCCACTCCACTACCGCTCGCTTCGTCCGCCATTACGCTCTGCCGAAAAGAATTATGGGATAGGTAGGACGGGAAAGGATCCACCACACCCATCCTTCCAATTCG
>NW_028296123.1:0-10000 GCF_964197995.2 Scardinius erythrophthalmus
GACAAGCATATGCTACTGGCAGGATCAACCAGGTAAGCGCCCTTGGAAGGAGAACCGCGACAACGCCGGGCTTCCTACACACGGGTCTCGCTCCGCTCGGGCCGGGGGGGGCTCGAGGACGGCGCGGCCGCTCATAGGGGGGGGGGGCGCGTGCGGAACCCTCCTCCGCGGGGGCAGAGGGGGTGGGTGGCCGCTGGGTCGAGGCCGTAACCGGGAAGGGTGCTTTTCGAGCGGGGAGGCGCGGGGCGAAGGTCGGCTCTAAGACTGGAGGGGGTTTGCGTCCCCCACCGTCCGAGCCTTCCCACGCGCCCACGTCCTCCGCCGCCGTGGCGGACATTCGTTTCAGACGGGCCATCTGAGTCTCCCGAGGTCGACGCGGCCTGCTTTCCCCGGAGGGAGGCCGCGTCTAGAGTCGACGCGCAAGTCGGGGAGGAGCAAGCTGCCCATAGCGGTCTCTCGACCGGGCAGGGGCCGTCCCCAGGCGCGTCCGAAGTTCCAATCGACCAGGCAACCCCCTAAGTGACGGCCCGGAGGAGGGGGTGCGCTCCTCCGGGCCCCAGGCAACCCGGAGGCGCCTGTTCTACGGAAGTCCGTTACCTTGTCCGAGCGGGGCGGTTGTCCCCTTCTCGACAAAACCCCGAAGGTCCGTTTTAGGACCGTCTTTGCTCCGACGTGAGCTCCATCGCACCGCCGGATTCGGCCGCGCCCGAGTCTGAGGCGCCCTCCCTGGGTGCCGGCCAGGGAGGCGGGTCCCCGTGGGGATCTCGTTGGAATGCACATTTCTGGACTCTGTCCGTTTTTTTTTTTTTTTTTCGGAGGTGGGACTTTCCTCCAGGGAAGCCAGGATGTAGGAACCGAACCGAGGGAACCCGGAGGCACCCGTTTTTCTTCCTCTCACCTTGTCCGAGCGGAGCGTTTGTCCCCTCCTCGACAAAACCCCCAAGGTCCGTTTTAGGACCGTCTTTGCTCCGACGGGAGCTCCGTCACGGCGGACGGATTCGATCGTGCCCGACACCGAGGCGCCCTCCCTGGTCGCCAGCCAGGGAGACGCGTTTTTGTGGGAATCTGGCTGGACCCCATCGTTTCGGACTCTGTCCGTTTTTCGGAGGTGGACTTTTTCCTCCAGGGCGCCTTCGGCGCCGCTCACCGCCCCAGACAAGGCATCCTCCCCAGGATGTAGCGAACCGAACCGAGGGGACCCGGAGGCACCCGTTTGTTTGTTTGTTTGTTTCTTTCTTTCTTTCTTTCTTTCTTTCTTTCTTTCTTTCTTTCTTTCCCCTCTCACCTTGTCCGAGCGGAGCGTGTGTCCCCTTCTTCTCCTCGACAACACCCCCAAGGTCCGTTTCAGGACCGTCTTTGCTCCGACGGGAGCTCCGTCACGGCGGACGGATTCGCTCGTGCCCGACACCGAGGCGCCCTCCCTGGTCACCAGCCAGAGGAGTCGAGTGTTCGTGGGAATCTGGTTGAACCGCAGCGTGTGGGACTCTGTCCGTATCTTTGCTCCACCGCCCTTTCTCCAGGGGTGTCTCAAGCCCCTGGATTCGTTTCGCCATTTACCCAAGACCGACCGTTCGACAAGCATATGGTTGATTTACCTCGGGGATCGACCGAGGGGAGCACCCGGACGAGCGAGCGAGCGAGCGAGCGAACCGCCACGCGCTGGCTTCCTACACGCGGGTCTCGCTCCGCTCGGGCCTGGGGCTCGAGGCGGCACGGCCGCTCATAGGGCGCGCGTGAGGAACCCTCCCGTCTGGGTGGAAGGAGGGGGCCTCTGGATCGAGGCCGTAACCGGGAAGGGTGCTTTCAAAGCGAGGGAGGCGCAGGGCGAAGTTGGGCTCCAAGACGTGCTGGCGGGGTGGGGGCCCCCAAGGAAACCCCACCAACCGTCCAAGCCTCCCGACGCACCCGCGTGGCCGCCCCTGCTGCGGACATCCGTTTTCCAGACGGGCCAGCTGAGTCTCCCGAGGTTCGAGGCGGCCTGCTTTCCCCGGGGGGAGGCCGCGTCTAGAGTCGACGCGCAAATCGGGGAGGAGCAAGCTGCCCATAGCGGTCTCTCGACCGGGCAGGGGCCGTCCCCTGGCGCGTCCGAAGCTCCAATCGACCAGGCACCCCCCGTGACGTGACGGCCCGAAGGAGAGGGTGCGCTCCTCCGGGCCCCGGGCAACCCGGAGGCGCCCGTTTTCCGTTACCTTGTCACCGGTGTCTTTCACCCCTAGATCGCCCGGGACAGCACACGTTGAACCGGTATGCACGCCCCTGGCACCGAGGGGGGGGGGGGGGGGGGGTCTGGGTGTCCAAACCAGACCCGCGTTTACTGTAAGTCTCTCGCCCGCAACCAAGTGCAACTTCTCTGGGCTGAGTCAGGACGTTTCCCTACCCGGTCTGACCACCGTGGCTCTCTGTTCAGTGTCCGTTGTCCCCCTCCTCCTCGAGACCCCGAAGGTCCGTTTTAGGACCGACTCAGCCCCAGGCGGGGCTCCGGTAGGCGCGCGCCGAACTGTCTGTGACCGGGACCGAGGCACCCTCCCCGGGCTGGCCAGGGAGGTCTGAGAGCACGGAGCTCTGAACCCGCCTCACGTTTACGGACTTGGTCGTTTCTTCACATTTTGACTCAATGGGGGGGTCGTTTGAGCACGATTCGTTTCCCAGGGAGGCTGCACCCTGCCTGGGAAGGGCTTTTCGGAAAACCGGCCTGTCATTTCCTGGAGGTTTCGTACTGCCAGAGACCAAAGTCTCTTCTCTTCCCCAGCCAGAGAGCCCCCTGCCTGGGCTGGCCGGCCGGCTCTCTCCTGGAGGCCCTCTCCAACTACAGGACTTCCAGAGATCTGTAATCTGGACTTTATACCCGACCAGGGCAACTCTGAGTGGGACTCACGACGGTCTGATGAGGGCGGTCGGGTGTGTGCCTCCAACCTGCTCTTTCCCTCCTCCACAAAGGCCCGAAGGTCCGTTTTAGGACCGACTCAGCCCCAGGCGGAGCTCCGGTAGGCGCGCGCCGAACTGTCTGTGACCGGGACCGAGGCACCCTCCACGGGCTGGCCAGGGAGGTCTGAGAGCACGGAGCTCTGAACCCGCCTCACGTTACGGACTTGGTCGTTTCTTCACATTTTGACTCAATGGGGGGGGGGGGGGTCGTTTGAGCACGATTCGTTTCCCAGGGAGGCTGCACCCTGCCTGGGAAGAGCTTTTCGGAAACCGGCCTGTCATTTCCTGGAGGTTTCGTACTGCCAGAGACCAAAGTCTCTTCTCTTCCCCAGCCAGAGAGCCCCCTGCCTGGGCTGGCCGGCCGACTCTCTCCTGGAGGCCCTCTCCAACTACAGGACTTCCAGAGATCTGTAATCTGGACTTTATACCCGACCAGGGCAACTCTGAGTGGGACTCACGACGGTCTGATGAGGGCCGCACTCCCCTCCTCCATATAGGCCCGAAGGTCTGTTTCATGACCGTCTTTGCTCCAGACGGAGCTCCGGGGGTGGCGGGGAAATCTGACTCTGACCCCAGGACGGGCCACCCTCCCTGGGCCGGCCAGGGAGGTCTGAGAGCACGGAGCTTTGTGTCCACCGCAACATTTTTGGACTTTGTCATTTCGGCACCAGAGTCACTTTCCCCGTGGCTTTGGGCTTTATTCGTGCCCAGGAGAGGTGCGCCATGCCTGGGATGCACTTTTCAGGGAATCAACCCCCCCATCTTTTTTTTCCTGGAGGTTTCATGCTTTTCAGCGCTCCACCACGGCGGAGGCTGAACTCACTCCCCAGCCAGAGCGCACCCTCCCTGGCTTGGGTCACTGCCTTGAAGGCCCTGGAGGTTTGAACCCACTGCAAGTTTTTGGACTTTGTCATTTCGGCACCAGAGTCACTTTCTCCATGGGCTTTGGGCTTTATTCGTGCCCAGGAAGGCTGCTCCACCCTCCTCCATACATGCCCGAAGGTCCGTTTTAGGACCGTCTTCGCTCCAGACGGAGCTCCAGGGGTGGCGGTCAAATCTGACTCTGGCCCAGGACGGGCTGCCCTCCCTGGGCCGGCCAGGGAGGTCTGAGAGCATGGAGGTTTGAACCCACTGCAAGTTTTGGACTTTGTCATTTCGGCACCAGAGTCACTTTCTCCATGGGCTTTATTCGTGCCCAGGAAGGCTGCTCCACCCTCCTCCATACATGCCCGAAGGTCCGTTTTAGGACCGTCTTCGCTCCAGACTGAGCTCCAGGGGTGACGGTAAAATCTGACTCTGGCCCAGGACGGGCCGCCCTCCCTGGGCCGGCCAGGGAGGTCTGAGAGCATGGAGGTTTGAACCCACTGCAAGTTTTTGGACTTTGTCATTTCGGCACCAGAGTCACTTTCTCCATGGGCTTTGGGCTTTATTCGTGCCCAGGAGAGGTGCGCCATGCCTGGGATGCACTTTTCAGGGAATCAACCCCCCCATCTTTTTTTTCCTGGAAGTTTCATGCTTTTCAGCGCTCCACCACGGCGGAGGCTGAACTCACTCCCCAGCCAGAGCGCACCCTCCCTGGCTTGGGTCACTGCCTTGAAGGCCCTGGAGGTTTGAACCCACTGCAAGTTTTTGGACTTTGTCATTTCGGCACCAGAGTCACTTCTCCATGGGCTTTGGGCTTTATTCGTGCCCAGGAAGGCTGCTCCACCCTCCTCCATACATGCCCGAAGGTCCGTTTTAGGACCGTCTTCGCTCCAGACTGAGCTCCAGGGGTGACGGTAAAATCTGACTCTGGCCCAGGACGGGCCGCCCTCCCTGGGCCGGCCAGGGAGGTCTGAGAGCATGGAGGTTTGAACCCACTGCAAGTTTTTGGACTTTGTCATTTCGGCACCAGAGTCACTTTCTCCATGGGCTTTGGGCTTTATTCGTGCCCAGGAGAGGTGCGCCATGCCTGGGATGCACTTTTCAGGGAATCAACCCCCCCCATCTTTTTTTTCCTGGAAGTTTCATGCTTTTCAGCGCTCCACCACGGCGGAGGCTGAACTCACTCCCCAGCCAGAGCGCACCCTCCCTGGCTTGGGTCACTGCCTTGAAGGCCTGGAGGTTTGAACCCACTGCAAGTTTTTGGACTTTGTCATTTCGGCACCAGAGTCACTTTCTCCATGGGCTTTGGGCTTTATTCGTGCCCAGGAAGGCTGCTCCACCTCCTCCATACATGCCCGAAGGTCCGTTTTAGGACCGTCTTCGCTCCAGACGGAGCTCCAGGGGTGGCGGTCAAATCTGACTCTGGCCCAGGACGGGCTGCCCTCCCTGGGCCGGCCAGGGAGGTCTGAGAGCATGGAGGTTTGAACCCACTGCAAGTTTTTGGACTTTGTCATTTCGGCACCAGAGTCACTTTCTCCATGGGCTTTATTCGTGCCCAGGAAGGCTGCTCCACCCTCCTCCATACATGCCCGAAGGTCCGTATTAGACCGTCTTCGCTCCAGACTGAGCTCCAGGGGTGACGGTAAAATCTGACTCTGGCCCAGGACGGGCCGCCCTCCCTGGGCCGGCCAGGGAGGTCTGAGAGCATGGAGGTTTGAACCCACTGCAAGTTTTTGGACTTTGTCATTTCGGCACCAGAGTCACTTCCCCGTGGGCTTTGGGCTTTATTCGTGCCCAGGAGAGGTGCGCCATGCCTGGGATGCACTTTTCAGGGAATCAAACCCCCCCCCATCTCTTTTTTTTTTTTCCTGGAGGTTTCACGCTTTTCAGAGCTCCACCACGGCGGAGGCTGAACTCACTCCCCCAGCCAGAGCGCACCCTCCCTGGCTTGGGTCACTGACTTGAAGGCCCTGGAGGTTTGAACCCACTGCAGGTTTTTGGACTTTGTCATTTCGGCACCAGAGACACTTTCTCCATGGGCTTTGGGCTTTATTCGTGCCCAGGAGAGGTGCGCCATGCCTGGGATGCACTTTTCAGGGAATCAACCCCCCCATCTTTTTTTCCCCTGGAGGTTTCATGCTTTTCAGAGCTCCACCACGGCGGAGTTTGAACTCACTCCACAGCCAGAGCGCACCCTCCCTGGCAGGGCTTGGAATGGTCCTGGAGGCCCTCTCCCTCCAGGACTTCCAGAGCTCCACCGCGCTCGGCTCGATCTGGATATCATCCCCAGCCAGAGTGGCCCCTGTCTGGGCTTGGAACGGTCCTGCAGGCCCTCTCCCTCCAGGACTTCCAGCGCGCGTGGCGTAAGCTGGAGTTTATACCCACCCAGAGCGGACTCTGAGCGGGGCTCACCACGGTCTGATGAGGGGGGGTTCACCTTCACCGCACTCCCCTCCTCCGTACAGGCCCGAAGGTCCGTTTTAGGACCGACTTAGCTCCAGGCGGAGCTCCAGGCTGTAGGCCCAAGGCCCACCGACCTGTCTGTGCCCGGGGACGGAGGCACCCTCCCTGGGCTGGCCAGGGAGGTCTGAGGGCATGGGGCCCTGAACCCACCTCACGTTTATGGACTTTGTCATATTTTTTCCCCAAAATATCCACAGCTCCACCACAACGGTGGAGATTGAACTCACTCTCCCCAGCCAGAGTGCACCCTCCCTGGGCTAGGGTCACTGCCTTGAAAGGTGTCCTGGTGCTCAAGATTCCCAGTGATCCATCCTAGGGCCTTCCGCGGCCGCCCTCCCCAGCCAGAGTGGGCCCCCCGGCTGGGCTTGGACTGGTCCTGGAGGCCCTCTCCCTCCAGGACTTCCAGAGCTCCGGGCGCCCAGCTCGCTCTGTTTTCCGTCCCCAGCCACAGTGGGCCCCCGGCTGGGCTTGGACTGGTCCTGGAGGCCCTCTCCCTCCAGGACTTCCAGAGCTCCGGGCGCCCAGCTCGCTCTGTTTCCCGTCCCCAGCCAGAGTGGGCCCCCGGCTGGGCTTGGACTGGTCCTGGAGGCCCTCTCCCTCCAGGACTTCCAGAGCTCCGGGCGCCCAGCTCGCTCTGTTTTCCGTCCCCAGACAGAGTCACTCAGATTGGGACCGGGGGGGGGGGGTGTCCCACCACCACCACTCTCCTCTCCCATACAGGCCCGAAGGTCCGTTTTAGGACCGTCTCGGCTCCAGCTAGAGCCCCAGGGGTGGCGGGGCTGAGCTGCGTCTGACCGGGGTCAAAACACCCTCCCTGGGTTGGCCGAAGAGCTCCCGGGTGCCTGGAGCTCAGAGTGCACTGCAACATTTGGGACTTAGGTTTTGGGGAGCGAGGATCGGCTCCAGGACCCCCCAGAGCCGGCCGCCGGACTCCCCGGGAGAAGCGGTCACCCCGTTTCTCCCAGACCCCAAATGCTCCCTTGCAGGACACCCTTTGCACCAGCAGGCCCACCAGGACCGCGGGGCTAGGCGCTCCAAGCCGGGTATGGAGCGCTCTGGTCGGGCCTGGTTGCCCACCTTAGAGCGCACGCAGTTTTGATGGACGGTAACCCACTGCAAACGGATTCAAACGGCCGTAACTCGGCCGAGGTGGGTCCTATCGACGCCAATTTTTTATCGTTTGTAGAACGGGACGAGACCTTTCCAAAGAGCCCGGCCACGGCCTCGGGGGCCCCCGGGGGCCCGAGATACAGCGCCGCGAAGGCGAAAAACGCAAATATCTCGGCGAAAACTCAACGGATCCGGCGGGCACCGGGCTCTTCGGAAGCGTCTGGTCGAGACGAAAAGAACGGTACCGGTTTGGTCCGTTTTGGTGGAGTTTTCGCGGAGATATGAGCCGAAAACCACCGGGCGCGCTCCAAAAAGGCGGGGCCGATGACATCACGGCCAATGGGAGGAAAAACGCCCGTATCTCGGCGACGCGAAGACCCAGAGAGCTCAAATTCGGGTGAGGTGGTCCCAGGGGGGCCTTGCTCGAAGGGGAGAGTGGCGGGCCCCGGGGACGCCCCCTGCCGGATCGCCGCTCGCGGGGGGCCCCCCGACTTTGAACGGTTATATCTCCGGGGCCACGGCGAGTTTCAGCTCGTGGGTGGGCTCATTCGAAAGGCCCCGTGCAGCCCTACGATCGGCTGGTGGTTTGGGGAAGATTGAGCGAGGGGCTCCCGAGATA
Source organism: Scardinius erythrophthalmus (assembly GCF_964197995.2). NCBI lineage: Eukaryota > Metazoa > Chordata > Actinopteri > Cypriniformes > Leuciscidae > Scardinius > Scardinius erythrophthalmus. The sequence goes on from NW_028296123.1 coordinate 7,982, forward strand.
CGAGCCGAAAAAGCTGCGCCTTTGACCGGCCGTAGCTCCCCGACCCCGGGGCCCTCGGGGACGGGGGTGGGCCCGTTGGATAGGTCCCCTCGAGACCTACGATCGACCCGGGTTTGAGATTTTTTCGCAGGGCGCTTTTCGAGATGTTCGCGAAGTTTTCCCTCATTCGCTCAGTTCTCCGCTCAGCCGCTACCTTAAGAGAGTCCCGGTTAGTCCCGCCCGCTCCCTGACCGTGTCCCCAGAACGACGAACCTTCCTCGGCGTGCCACCAGAGCCCCTGGGGCCCGACCCACTGCGGGTTTTGGACTCGGGAGCAGAGAAGGGGCCCGGACTTTGAACGGCCGTGACTCGGGGAAGGTGGGTCCTATCGACGCCAAACTCGGGTCAGAGTAGGGTCTCGGCGGGCCCCTTCCAAGGAGCCCGACCCCGAGCTCCGGGGCCCCCGGGTCCCGGAGAAACGGGGCCCGACAGGACGGCGCGCGCGTCGGAAGGAAAGGCCCCAGGGGCTCGGGGAGGCGGGGTCCGAGAGATGCCCGAGGGACCCCCCGACACCCGAAAGGGCGAGGCGCTGGGACCTCCCCTTCCCGAGATACGGGCCGTTTTGTCCAAAAGTCCCTTGCGCGTAACCGGGCCTATCTCGGGAACCGAAGGTCCCAGCGGCTCGAGACGGCGGGTGCTGGGGGGCCCCGAGGGCACCCTACTCCTCCCGCCGTCCCGAGCTCCGGGGACCTTCCGGTCCCGAGATACGGCCACTTCCTGTCCAGCTTTGACCGGGCGTATCTCCGAGAGTAAGCCGAGTTGGGGCTCCATACTCCGGGCGTGGGGGGAGCACCGTAGGGCCCCCCCCACCCCTGGTGTACGGAGCCCCAACTCGGCTCGGCGGCCGAGATACGGTCACTTCCTGTCCAGCTTTGACCGGGCGTATCTCCGAGAGTAAGCCGAGTGGGGCTCCATACTCCGGGCGTGGGGGGAGCACCGTAGGGCCCCCCCCACCCCTGGTGTATGGAGCCCCAACTCGGATCGGTTCCAGAGATATACCCGCTTGAAGTTTCAACTTTGACCGGACGTAACTCGAAAAGTAAGCCGAGTTGGGGCTCCATACTCTGGGCGTGGGGGGTGCTCGAGGAGACCCCCCAGCGACCAGAGTATGGAGCCCCAACTCGGATCGGTTCCAGAGATATACCCGCTTGAAGTTTCAACTTTGACCGGACGTAACTCGACAAGTAAGCCGAGTTGGGGCTCCATACTCTGGGCGTGGGGGGACCCCCAGGGGACCCCCTTGTGCCAGAGTTTGGAGCCCCAACTCGGCTTCATCACTGAGATCTCTACCTTAAGAGAGTCAAAGTTACTCCCGCATCTCCGAAAGTAAGCCGAGTTGGAGCTCCATACTCCGGGCCTGGGGGGAGTACCATAGGGCCCCCCCACCCCTGGTGTATGCTCGAGGAGACCCCCCAGCGACCAGAGTATGGAGCCCCAACTCGGCATGGTCCCAGATATATACCCGCTTGAAGTTTCAACTTTGACCGGAGGTAACTCGAAAAATAAGCCGAGTTGGGGCTCCATACTCTGGGCGTGGGGGGACCCCCAGGGAACCCCCATGTGCCCAGAGTATGGGGCCCCAACTCGGCATGGTCCCAGAGATATACCTGCTTGAAGTTTCAACTTTGACCGGACGTAACTCGAAAAATAAGCCGAGTTGGGGCTCCATGCTCTGGGCGTGGGGGTACCCCGAGGGGACCCCCATGTGCCCAGAGTATGGGGCCCCAACTCGGCATGGTCCCAGAGATACACCCGCTTGAAGTTTCAACTTTGACCGGGTGTCACTCTCAAAAAAAAAAAAAAAAAAGCAGAGTTGGGGCTCTGTACTCTGGGCGTGGGGGGACCCCGAGGGGACCCCCATGTGCCCAGAGTATGGAGCCCCAACTCGGATTGGTTCCAGAGATATACCCGCTTGAAGTTTCAACTTTGACCGGACGTAACTCGAAAAGTAAGCCGAGTTGGGGCTCCATACTCTGGGCG